>NC_088859.1:13892948-14192948 GCF_963853765.1 Magallana gigas | reverse complement strand
TGTTCAAAATAAATGTACGTCACACCCAGAGGTGAAAACGTTCATTCTAATTTGGGTTTCTTTAAAGACCTGTCCATAAAATCCTGCATGATGTGAGAATTGATGCATATTAGTGGATCGTTAAGAGATCCGCGACTTCAATCATCTGCAGGCAAAACAAGGACATTAGATGTTAAGGTATTCAGTGTAAAACGACCACACTTTGTACCGGTCAATATTTTTAAATCACGGTATCAATTCGAAGGTGTTACCAGATAAAAATAATCCACCAAAGGAATTTTCAATATTGTTTAATTAACTGCACTTTGATTTTACATTGAAATCTATTGACAACGCATGTTTTATTAAGATACTATAAAAAGTAATTTGAACTTCATACACACCTCATGGTGGATATATGCTTAAACTCTCTCCTTTATGAAATATAAAATAAAATGAATTATTTACCGCAGATATTATTTTTCAAAATTGATTTGTTTTCTTTTCATAAAGGGAGGATAAGTCTTCGAAAAATTTTTTAGGTGCAAAATGGCCCTGCTTCATATATGTAATTGCTTTCTTTCACTTTCATTGTTACATTACACTTCATATCTAACTAAATGTAGTTTAATTGATCCAAAATTGTCCAACATCCCTTCATTATTCATCGAGTACTTTAAATAATTTTTAATGCATGAAAAAAATAGGAAGATCAATCTTCTGATAAGTCACCAGTTTATTTCATAGCGTATGAGATTGCTTTCTTCAAATGCGTAAGATGACTTTGAATCAAACCATTTTTTGTTTGCAAATACCAATATTTTCTAGGGAGAATTGGGTGAAAATAAAACGGGAGTAAATATTTCCCTGTGTACAGTAAACTGTGTTATAAGTATATAATTTTCAAATGCATAACTGACCGATATTCAACTTCTTCCAAGATCTGTTTTTGCAAATACGTCTGAATTTGGAAACATCAAGGAATAAGAGTCAAAGTACTCACCAACAATTATTTTTAAGACTTTAAAAAATCAAAATTTTATCTTCTTTTTTTTATCATATTGCAAAAACAGCATCACATCCATCTGACACCATTTACTGCCAGTGAGCTCAAATAATGTAATAATTCTTACATCATTTACAATTATACATGGCAACGGATGTCACTGTAACTACTGATATGACATTGGTATGATTGCTGGGAAGCATTTTACTCAGGTGACTGTCAATGCCCATGGACCTCTTGTTTCTTCATAACCAAAAAGGGGGATCACTCTCAAAATTGCTGCTACTTTTCTGTTATAAAAATATAAAGAAGACATTCACTTTTTAAGCTTTTATTACAGCATCAATGAGACTTTCAGTTCAATCAATAAGAAAATGGACGGCACCAGATTTAAGAGCTATATAAATCACTTTCACATTCAATTATATGTATCATGTGACCACATTTCTGGTGACAAAGGTCATGTGATCAGCACTAAGTGGATAATCATAAAAATCAAACCAGGACAGAATCCTCATATCACATGGTATTAGATCACAACACTAACAAGGATGCTGTCATTGTATATAAATAGGACATTCAACAACCTAGCTACATGGAGGAAAAAATCGCGTTACTTATTAATGCATTATCCATGTGTGCATATCAAAATGGTGAACACATAAAATGAAAGGAAAAAGAAAGAAAAGGAAATCGATATTATCTGAAGCAATTTACTTGATACCTGCATTCTTTATGAAATGTGAAAAGCAGTAGCTGAAAGAAACAACACGTAGCCTATTCTTGTTCAAATGTTTTGTTAGGGAGGTCTAGGATGGGGATATAAAATCACTGACAGAGAAAGGTTCTCGCATAGACTTGAGAACATTATATCGAACTCCAAATGCAGTACCAAAACAAATCTTGAAATTAAAATCTGTGTTGTATATGAAAAAAATTAGAATAACATAAAAGACAAAACAAAAAATTCCGAGCAAAAATGGCCAAATACAAAAAACATTAACAATCACCAGACACAACCATTGATATGCATTGTGAGATTCTGCATTCATCACAAATATATATATATAAAGGGTGGACATTGGAACAGAAAAACAAAATCTACTAGTTCAGTCATGATCTACACACAATATAATTCATAAGATGAAATATCACATATGACTGGGATACATTGTAGCAATGTACTTTAATATTTTCGTCTTCTTTATTAAAACATAAATATATTTTCCTGAGTGCTTCCAAACTTTTTTAAGGGTTATAACCATTGAGATAAATGTAAAAGATAAAGGGACATTTTTTTTCTTGGACTTCCACAAAATCAGCAAATTACATAGCAGTTCATCAAATGTACACATTTTACAGGTATAACTAGACTTACAAGTTTAACTGGGTTTTAAACCCATACAACTTTTAAATCAATTATGTAAAAATGTCACACGTTTCCATGAACTAAGATGATAAAAAATCAGAAATGTCTAGAAAATAAACATCTTTCAAGGGTACACATAAAAAATATCTGTACTTTGGATGGAGACAAGAATTTCAAGTAAAAGTTCATATACTAGTATTTGTAAAGCTGACAATCTGGCGTGTGGCCCCAGTAAAACTACTGTATTAATCACAACTGTGTTACAACATGGTCGAGTATCACAGAAAATGGCTGGAATGAAAACCTAGCAGGCAGCATTTGCACTGGAGATCAGACTTCATCATGTCCATAAATATTATCCACTTCCTCTTCTACAATTTCTCCATCTTCCTCATCCATCACTCCATTCATCTTTCCTCTATTCATATCCCCCATGGGAATGTCCAAAGCACGATACACTGCTTCTACAGTTCTCATATTAACATAATAACCTATGCTCATATTGGGGATCCTACTCTTCATCTCTTCTATTGCTGCATGAGCCTGTTGAACAGAGGAAAATGAAATATTTTTTTACTTGTCAAATGAACAAAATTGTCCCCTTCAATACTGTACATGTACTTTGACAAAACATTTTCAAAGACTGGTGTATTTCTCTATTTAAAAATGAGAGAACATTAAATGAAATTAAAATTATATTTGATACTTTGTTATTCTTAATACATTGAACTTAAAAACAAACTTCTTGAAGACTAAGACACTTACAGCTTTCCATCTGTCCCTGCGGGCGTAATACTCGATCATGACCCCGTACACATCCCCTACACGCACCCCTGACTCTAGATCAGACTCCTCTAACAGAATCTGACACTGCTTGATTCCCTCCTCAGGATTCTCTTCAAACGCCCTGAAAAAATGTACAAATCATGTATAACTTATAATCCACATTTCCATGAACATGTAACTTTTAAGAAATATCAGTCTGTAAAAAACCAGGACAATGAAAACGTTTGATGATTCTGGTCATTATTCAAATTTTTCTCATTACCTGTAAATGTTTACAGGAAATGTAAAAGTTAATTTGGTTAAAAAACTTACCTTCTAGCAGTGACAAATTTCTTTATCAGTGCCATCTTATTTTTCAGCTGAGCTAATCTTTCTTCCAGTAACATTTCGTCATTCATCTTGGCCTTAGTGAGACACTTGTAGGCCTCTCCTAATGCACGTAAAGCTTTCTCATAGTCTTGATATTCATCTATCTCCACCTGGAAAACATTGTTCATTTAAAATATAAACCAAATACAAATAGGATATAAAGGATATAAAAATGTTACCATAAATTTCCAATAAACAAAGTTTGTTGGAAATTTCCAAAGCATGTTCAGTTTACTGTTCTCCTACAGCAACTCAGCCTTGATTTTACATAAAACATTACTTTCATACTTAAAGGGACTTGGACATGATTTGACTTAAAATTTTCAAATTTTATTTTCCCATTTTCAATATTTATACTGATAAATATAGAAGTTTACAATGCTATGTCAAAATTTGAAAGTCAAATATCAAGTTATAAGCAAGATACAGAGTTTATAATTCTTTGTTTTGTAAACAAAGCTCGAAAATGTCATTTTTTTTTTTACAAATGTGTTGTATTGGTGTAAGTTTCAATCAAATGTATTTTTCTTTGTTGAAAATAGTCTTTATAAAGATATTGAATTAGTTTAAATTGTTTTTTGCATGTCATTTTGTCTACGAAATGGTAATTCTCTACATTACATTTTTGTAAACAACTATAAGACTCGAGCTTTGTTTACATAACAATCAATTCTTACCTCTGTATCTCGCTTGTAACTTGACTTTAACATTCAATATTTTGGTCAATCATTTAAAATGCACCAATAAACCATTTTATACATTAACAAGAGGCCCATGGGCCACATCGCTCACCTGAGGAACAATAGGTATGATAAAATCAGCTTAATGGAGTCATAATACAAACTATCTGGACAATGTACAATAATACATGTAGATCCTGTATAAATAAAATCCATTTTCCCCTGGATATTCTTATGTTTATAATCATTAGTCCCTTTTCTAACAGGATGATTTTATAGTCATATCATATGTTGAGTATTGCAGTTCTCAAAAAGATCCTTAACAATTGTTTATATATGGGATATAAATGTACATCAAACTCTGAACCTTCTTGTGAGGCCAACGAATTGTCCTGGGGACAAAGTCTTAACAATTATAAAGAATCATCTGGCTCCTATGTAAAACTTTGGTCCCCCATTGTTGCCCCACCCTACCCCCGGGGGTCATGATTTTCACAACTTTAAAATCTACACTACCTGAGGATGCTTTCACACAAGTTTCAGCTTTCCTGGCTGATTAATGTCTGAGAAGAAGATTTTTAAAGATTTACTCTATATATTCCTATGTAAAACTTCGACCACCCATTGTGGCCCCACCCTACCCCCGGGGATCATGATTTTCACAACTATGAATCTACACTACCTGAGGATGCTTCCACACAAGTTTCAGCTCTCCTGGCTGATTAGTTTCTGAGAAGAAGATTTTTAAAGATTTACTCTATATATTCCTATGTAAAACTTCGACCACCCAATTGTGGCCCCACCCTACCCTCGGGGGTCATGATTTTCACAACTATGAATCTACACTACCTGAGGATGATTCCACACAAGTTTCAGCTTTCCTGGTTTTTATGGTTCATGAGAAGAAGATTTTTAAAGATTAACTCTATATATTCCTATGTAAAACTTCGACCACCCATTGTGGCCCCACCCTACTCCCGGGGATCATGATTTTCACAAATTAGAATCTACACTACCTGAGGATGCTTTCACACAAGTTTCAGCTTTCCTGGTCTTATGGTTCATGAGAAGAAGATTTTTAAAGATTTACTCTATATATTCCTATGTAAAACTTCGACCAGCCATTAATGCCCCACCCTACCCCCAGGGGTCATGATTTTCACAACTTTGAATCTACACTACCTGAGGATGCTTCCACACAAGTTTCAGCTTTCCTGGTCTTATGGTTCATGAAAAGAAGATTTTTTAAGATTTACTTTATATATTCCTATGTAAAACTTCGACCACCCATTGTGGCCCCACCCTACTCCCGGGGATCATGATTTTCACAACTATGAATCTACACTACCTGAGGATGCTTTCACACAAGTTTCAGCTTTCCTGGTCTTATGGTTCATAAGAAGAAGATTTTTAAAGATTTACTCTGTATATTCCTATGTAAAACTTCGACCCCCCATTGTGGCCCCACCCTACCACCGGGGGTCATGATTTTCACAAATTAGAATCTACACTACCTGAGGATGCTTCCACACAAGTTTCAGCTTTCCTGGTCTTATGGTTCATGAGAAGAAGATTTTTAAAGATTTACTCTGTATATTCCTATGTAAAACTTCGACCCCCCATTGTGGCCCCACCCTACCCCGGGGGTCATGATTTTCACAAATTGAAATCTACACTACCTGAGGATGCTTCCACACAAGTTTCAGCTTTCCTGGTCTTATGGTTCATGAGAAGAAGATTTTTGAAAATTTCATGAACATTTTCATAAATTCCTAATTATCTCCCTTTGCAAAAGAGCGTGATCCTTAATTTTCACAACTTTAAATCCCCTTAGGCTAAGGATGCTTTGTGCCAAGTTTGGTTGAAATTGGCCCAGTGGTTCTTGAGAAGATGTTGAAAATGTGAAAAGTTTACAGACAGACGGACAGACAGACAGACGGACGGACAGACAGACGGACAGACAGACAGACGGACGACAGACAAAATGTGATCAGAATAGCTCACTTGAGCTTTCAGCTCAGGTGAGCTAAAAATGAAAATAAAATTTTTGATCTCAAATCGTGTCCAAGTCCCTTTAATATGGTATGCACAAGCATACATTTTACTCATGCACATTAAATCAATGGCATACTGCATTTTAAAATTATTGTGATTCTTGGATAAAAACATTACATTTTACACAATCTACACTAACTGTGTTATTACAACCCTCTCCTACCTGTGCACAAGCATCATAGAATCCGGCCAGGGAGTCCAGTGCTCTCCCTTTGGTGTAGAACCCTATGATGTTCTTCATAATCTCAGGGTCTTTTCGCCAGTCTAGTGACTGGAGGTAGTTGGCAGCCATGATGTAAATCTCCTTCTGTCTGGAGACGTTAGCAAAGAAACAGATCTTCTCTGTGTCTCCGGACTTCAATAGAGCTTTCATTGCCTATAACAGATGATAAACTCAATGATACTTACTACATGTAGTTAATTAAAAACTCTTCAACATATGATGTATTTAATGTTCTTAGATAGATGAGCATAGCAACAGATGATAAGCTTTACGAACACACACAGTAGTACTGCTGGTCCCAATCAAGGCACTGAATTATATCAATGCTTAATATCAAATCATGCATTATTTTTTGGTTTTTAAACCTGTGTTTACATGCAGCTCTAATACACTATTTATATCTTCTAACTACAAATTTACAATTAATAAAAAAAAAAATTTAACTACAATAATATATAATATGACTATGTTCCCTAAAATGTTCCAAACAAGAGTACCGACCTTGATTTTATTTCCGGCCTGTGTAAACTTCTTTGTAGCCAAGTGGTACTCTCCCTGATGCATGCAAACCTCTGCAATGGCCTCCAAGATTTTGACCCGCTCCATCGTGTCGATTCCTGCATCATCCTTGCTTGGAGTCAGTTTCTCTGCCAAGTCTTCGTTAATCTCTACTGTCTGGTCCATGCAGATCTTTAAAGCCTCCCAATACTGCAATCAAAAGTCAGAAACAATGTCAAGTTCCTCCAAATTTTACTGTATTTCAATTTGTATAGCCTATAGTGCTACACAGAACCCAACAATCCTAGATAAAATTTTATATTGAAGTTGAAACTTCTTATCAGTAACATTACCATGACAAAATAGTTCGTGAAAACTAAACTGGAATTTCTGAAAATTTTGCTTTTTAATTCATAGTATTTTAAACTTTTTTAAAAAATATAAATACAATATACACATGCATATGAATTGGCACAATATTATAAAATAAATTTTAAAAATTTAAAACTGAGAAACTGCCTGGATTCCTGACCTTTTTACCGATGGCGAGTAGATCTACTGCCTTGTCGTACTGTCCGTTCTCCATGAAGAAATCACCGCACCGCTTCAGTAGTTCTGGGTCCGCTCTCTCGTCAAGCTCACCAGATATAAGCTGCAGAGCTCCAAACTGGCGGGCTCGGAATGAGAGATCCAAAGCTTTGGAGAAATTTCCCGCCTAAGAAACGTAATAAATTGTCATGATTAAGTCATACAAAAAATTGGGTTTAGGCAAAAATGTTATTAAACTATCATGGTATTCTTTTCAATAGAGTAATTGTAAATATGCGGCTTGGTTTCTATACAACAAATTATATGTATCATACAGATTTTAAACTAACAGGAAGGACTATTATATTGCTTTACATATTTTATTTCATAAAATATTGAGTATGTGGGGAAAAAGACTTGTTTGACTAGTTTATAAAGGTTCACTGTTTTACACTATTTTTTCATCCAGCACACCAAACTTTGCAATCCTCTCACTCACTCCCTATATAATCAGACTGCACGCTTCCTTCATTGAGGGTACATTAATAGACTTGCCTTGTGGTACAACATGACAGCTTTGTCCTGGGCCCCGGGCTTCTGTTCGTAATAGCGCGCTGCCTCTATCATGTCCTCGGGACGTCCCATTAGAGCCAGGTTCATCAGCTGATCCTCCATACCATGCTCCTATAGAAATCAAGTCAACAGTTAGAAAGTTAAAGTGAATTTTCTCTTGAATATTTGCATGTCTTTCATACATTCAATTGAGAATCATAATACGAGACTGAGTATACATCAGCAAGTCAACATTTAGAAAACAAAAGTGGATTTTCCTGTGTATTACATGTATTTAAATAACTTTTATACATTTGATTGGGAATCATAATATCATTATATACCAATAATACTTAATCACATACAAAATTAAAATTATGGATATTATCACTATCACATCAACATTCAAAATTATTGCAGAGCTTCAATAAAACTCAACATTTTTGTCTTTTACAGCAATAACTAGTCAACAAATTACCAAAATTTTCTAAATCTCTGGGTCTATACACATTGTGATATACTTTTTTCAATGAAGACAATAATAAACACATTAATAAAAATTAGATATATAGAATGAATAGACCCAGAAGAGTGGACTCACTTTACAGAGTCTGATGGCATTGAAGTAAGCCTGGGCCCTGGTAAAGAAGTGAATCGCCTCCTTAATCTGGTCCTGGTTCTCATACTGTCGCCCCAAGTGATAACAGGCTGCACGGTCACCAGTGTTGTTACATATCTCGGCTGCCTAAAAAGTGTAAAAAAAATAAATAAACTCATATATTCTGACCAAAATAAGGAATTATAGGTATGTATAACCAATTGATCAGTCACAGGTAATGTAGGAAAGAGAAGGAAACTTACCTTGTCCATCTGACCACAGTAGCAGTAGACGCGGACTAAGGAGAGATAATCCTGGGCGTTTTCGTAGTACTGGAGAGCGTTCTCCATATCGCCTGTACTCTCCATGTACTGAGCCCACCATTTGTGTAATGCTCTGTAAAAGAGAAACACAAGTTCATTCTCTGTTCTAAAACTTAATATGACAGTACATGTAGTCGCCATAAATATTTCATTATTCAGGATAATTTTTTCCTCTTGTAAACAATTATCATAGTTTGCTATTAAATGCTCACTAACTAATATAAACACCTTTAATAAAAAAAAAAATATATGTGCACATTGTATCTAACTTCCTTTCTAGAATATCACAGCAAAAAACATATTTTAGATGAGAGGTCAATGAAAGACTTTGAAATTTTCTATGGATATCTATTGTGAGAAGTCTGATATTTTCATTGACAACTTTACAAAAAACTTTGATATATTTTAGGACTGTCTATACTAACTTGTCTTTATGCATGCTGATGTAGTGCTCTAATGCCTCTGGCTCATCAAACAGCATTCTAGGGACCTCAAATCGGTGAGTGTCTGATTTCTCATAGCTGGCGGAAAAAAACCCATTGCATTTTTAGTACATGTATTCTTAAAATAAACGCATTGATAACACAATTCTTATGTCACAGAAATCAAATAAGTTCTTAAAAGTTACCAATAAAATTGTAAACATATAAAATAATACATTTAGTTTTATTCATTAAGAGCAGTTATAACTTCTTACGCCCATACTTACTTTGGAATAGCCTCAGAGTATTCACCCTTCATTTCTAGGTGCTTGGCGAAGTTAAAGTAAGTAGTCCTCAAATGAATACGGTCGTACATTTCGGCTGTTTCCAGGGCTTTCTTCCAATCTCCAATAGACTGGTAGAATTCGTTCAACAAATCATAACGCTTACAGTTCTTCAGCAATCTCTCAGCATCCTCCTACAATGAGCAAAAATAGGATTTTAATTTCAAAATTCATGTAATATTGATCAATTATGAAAGTGATTCTGCACCATATTGTTAATAAAGGATAGTATGGTTACATAGTTAACAAGAGATGTTTGTGAAACACTTATGCCCCCCTCCCTTGGAAACATCCACATAGAAAATGAACATAAACTGCAAATATATGGAATTTTTCTAAGTCCAAGGGGCATATCTCTGTTGGAAATTGTTCTATCATACCCAAAATCAAACTTGACCTAGATATTATTTAGATAAACCTGTATACCATATTTCATATAAATATGTGCACCCTCTGCAAAGAAAATGAGTGGAAACTGCAAATAACTGGAATTTTTCTATGTCCAAGAGCCATAACTCTGACAAAAATTGCTCGATCATACCCAATATCAAACTCGACTTAGATATTATCATGATAAACCTGTTTACCAAATTTTATTTCAATATGTTTATCCTATGCGAAGAAAATCAGCGGAAACTGCAATTAACTCGAATTTTTCTAAGTCCAAACTCCATAACTCTCTGGAAAATTGCTCGATCGTAACCAATATCGAACTTGACCTAGATTTTATCCTGATAAAGCTGTATACCAAATTTCATGTCAACATGTTCATCCTATGAGAAGAAAATGAGCGGAAACTGTAAATAACTCAAATTTTTCTAAGTCCAAGGGCCATAACTCTGTTGTAAATTTTCTCGATCGTACCCAATATCGAACTTGACCTAGATATTATCATGATAAACCTGTATACAAAATTTCATTTCAATATGTTCATCCTTTCCAAAGAAAATGAACGGAAACTGTTGGTGGATTGACCGACATACCGACAGACAGCAGCAAAGCAATATGCCCTCCCTTCTTGGAAGGGGGGCATAATAAAATGAAAATCATGACCCGAAATATTTAGACCTTGTTGATAGATTTTTAGGCATATAGAAATTAAACTACAATGTATCAACAAATTTATATGTGTAAAAACGTCTGTACATGTATCTCAAAATATTTTGTTTGTAGAAGAACAAAAAATAGCAATGTCTCTACTACTTTCTTTATTGCATCACTATCTGGTATGCAGTCTTTTTATTTTCATTGATGGATAATCCTACCTTGAGTCCAAGCTGCATGGCTAGAACTGCCACTTTGGCGTCAAGTTCTGGCTCTTTCATGGCTTCCCTCAGTGCCCGGGCACCCCGGGCATGGCCCATGTTACCCAGACACACACTGGCCACGTCCAGACGGCGACTCTTGACACACATCTTGGCCATGTTCTCCCATACAGACTCACTGTCAGAGTAGAAAAAAATATGACCGAATGATAAAATTTGTCCAAGCTTTAACATTTTTGAAGTATACACCATCAATATAGCTATTTTTAGTTATGTACAAACAAAATTGGTTGCCTACTTTTTTATAAGCTTGATAGTTTTGATAAAAACTTTAATTAAATCTAATAATACACACATCAATAATGCATAATGTATCCATTCTTAGCACCTACAAGGTTGGATGCCTACCTTTTGATGAGCTTGATCGCCTTGAAAGCTTCGTCCATGTTGCCTATGGTCAGGTAGTAGCTGAAGTTAAGCATGGCGTCCTTGGTGTTTTTGTCGCTGTCTTCCAGCCCCACAAAATCCCTCATTGTCCTCCTGGCCACCATCCTGGGGGACACGGCCTCTGGGCGGGGACCATCTCCCTGTCCATCATCATCACTCGTGTTCTCGGACTGTCAAGTATTACATGGGAATGCAATTTATATGACCATGAAATGCTACCTTATTGTATTATGTAACCATGAAATGCTACATGTACATGTATATTTAAAACAAGAGCTGTACCAGTAAAATTTCATGAGACATGTTACATTTGATCTTAAATCAGTTTGAAACAATCATCTTAATTTCCAATTTTTTAGTCTCATGAACTTTGTTTCTAGTAGACTTTAATCCTAAATTTTTATTTTTTTAAATGCCAAGGACATTTGAACAATCTTTTATTTCTATCAAAACCAAACATACTCAATGACACATAAAAATAGCTGTGTTCTAAATCTCTATGTCAACATATGTATCGTTCTAGAGGAAATACCAACTTACATAACCATTCAAGGGTATACTGACCTTGTTGACAAAGTAGTGATAGGGGACCTCTATGCCTAGCAGTGTCTGGTACTGCTCGGGGAGGGGAAAGCTGTCCTGAATCAGAATCCCATTCTCTGGGGTGCTGAACAAAGATACGATCATCACCTCCACCTAAAAACAGACAGCATCAGATAAATCTCAAACTTCAGTGCATTCCATCAATGCACATTAGACCTTCAAGTCATGCACTGTTGAACCATTTAATCCAATTTTTTACAAGTGTGTCAAGCGGTGATATTTCGGAATATAATTTTCAAACATTTCATCACTATAAAATGTTTTGACTTGAACCATGATAATCTGTCTGTCAGACAGTCAATTAGATGCAGATGTGATCAAAATCATACCAAGAACAATGAACCGTCAACAACAAAAACATTTGTTGATAAAATGATTACCATTTACACCTGATACATCATTGATTTATAAATTAACAGGAATTTGTAATTCAGTACATTGTACTTTGCATGAGTAAAAACTTTTTCATCCTTTGTCATAACACAGAAAAACTTACTGGTCCATCATCCATGGTCTTGGACAAGGATACAATCTTCTTCTCCTCTTTCTCCTTCTTATGAAATATATCCATTAAAATTTTAGCTTCACAGACAATGAGTTTGGGGTCGTGAGCATCCCAGTAGTGGGTCATTGGAGACCGTCCAGCAATGTCTTTAGCAGCCTGAGTTTTTCCTCTACAAAGTTATAGTTTATTAGTAGCATTGTAAATTTACCATTGTGGTTCTTAGAGTAGTGAATGGCAAAAATTCACCCTCTCAACTATTTTATCATGGATATCCATCTTCAATATTACATATCAAAATTAAGTTTATTTACCGGCTTTTTTTCTAACTATACTACAGTGACTTTGACTGTCAAAAGTATATGGCAGTAAATTTAGCAAGACTTTAAAATCCTTTTCACATGTTAAGCTTAATAATTCCAAATTTACACTTACAATGAAGCTATGGAACTGACACTATCATCTAAAGTAGTTTATGTGGAGATTTACCTCTCTGCGTCATTGGTGTCCCCCTCCACCCCCTCCACTTGCTCCGGGGGGAAGTCATCCTGCTCTCCCCGCCCAGTCTCAAAGTTAAAGTACGACACCTGGTCTATTTCCGTGTCCCAGAAATATAGCTTGGGGTCAATAGCATCATTTGTCTGAAAAGTAAAATTAAATTTCAGTCAAAAACAAACTACTGAAAATAAACAAGTAATTGATTAAATGAAGAAGAGAACCAAAGGTTTTCACTGTCATATGAATATACTAAAGCCTAATAAATAAGGCACATCAAATTTACCTATCACTGATTGAAAAAATAAAATATTTTCATTGAACATTCTCATATATATACAGTGATACGCTGTGTAGTTTAAACAAGGTACAGCATCAATTTAGAATTTAAACTTACCGACTTGACCAAGACACTGACTCTAGTTCCACTACAGTTACATTTGCAGGAAATAATGGATCCGAATCCAGGAATTATTTCCCCTAGATTTCTAGGCTGACTGTGGGGCTTGGCCTCTCTACAAAAAGATTCAAATTAAGATTTAAGATTTGGCATCTACATGTATATTCAAATAATGTTTTGTTATGGTACTGAATTCAGACCTACCTTCTTGAAAGGTCGTACACTCTGACCAATCCTATATTGGTTCCAATGACCAGGTAGTTTCCACACACATCTATACTGACCGGCTGTCCCTCGGGCTCCGAAAAGTTTATAGTCTGTTTGACTGTACCCTGATAAACAGAATATTTAAGATTTTATAAATCTTACAGATGGTTAAAGCTAGGGGAAAACAATGATACAAATTGATCCACCTTCTTAAAAATGACTCTGTTTTTACCTGATGAGTTCTAACTTGCACTTTCATTGCCTCTATGCAGTAGACATTCTGTTCATGCAGACAAACATTCATGGTTTCTGTGGTAAATGTTCCTGTAATAAAGAGAATACTCACTGCATACTCTTCCAAGTTGTTACATATCTCAGTCTCATAAAACTTGTTTGTCACCTTTTGTTCTCACTCTACGTCCAGAAAGTGCCCTTCCCCCACCCCAAATAAACTTACCAGCCGCTTTGATGCTAGACTTGTCAGCAGAATATTCATATGTAATCACTCTCCGACCATTCCACACTGCTAAAGCATCCTGACAAAATTTGATATGATATCTAATTACTTCACCTCTTCTATCAATAGATTTGTCAAACAATTTCACAAGTTCTCAAAAAACATCAAGATTCATTCAACCATCTTTATTGATAAACCTGATATAGTTTGAAAATTGACAATTCATAAAAAAAATCTTCAAACTTTAGATAATTTTGGGTTCAATAATTGTCAAGCCTAAACCTGTATTACAGTGAAATTCTTACTTTGGTTGTGAATATGCCCTTCACTTGAATATCAGTCTTCAGATCGTGATGGGCCATGTTGGAGAACACCTCCACAGATAAGGAGCTAGGTCCATACTGAACAACTGCAGTCTGAAATAATACACATTTATGTGTTATGAATATCTGGAACCATTCTACTGAAAATCAGGAATTACCGGTAGTGAATTTTACATTTTTTACACTAACCTGCTCCTTGAAGCCAGCACTCATCACTTGCTCATTAAGCATGAACACATTGGCAATTGTATTTACTGCCAGCAGGTGCTTGTTGGATCCCCACTGCAATAAAGAATAGAACATCATTTAAACAACACTGCTCTAAAATCTGTGATACAAAATGAAACCCTTGCTGCATACCTATGTTTTTCATAATAAAAATGTTACATGTACAGGAACTTTTCTTTGTTTTATATGGGTTAGGGTAAGTCTTTATATATAAAACCTTACCCTTATCTGTTTGATGGGACCCTCCACTGTGGCTGGGGCCTGTAGTTTCCACTTCATCTCTCCATCCACAACTTTCCCAGTAAGAGGTGGAGAATACTTCCATAAAGCAACATTTCCCATGTTGGTTCCTCCAGCCAAAGTTCCTGTGAAAAACAGCAGAAATGTTACATATACAAGCATACTATTTCATTAAAGCACAAACCAAAGTACTTAAGCTTAAACACTCAACTCGTCTTACCTTTTTCGGGACAGTATGAGATACAGGTGATGCTCTCATTATGATCGTAACTGTTGTGGCCTTCTAGGCTCAGTATGTAATTATCTTCATGTTCCAAGTCCCACATCCTGCAATACATACAGAAGGTTTAGGAGCAATCAAAACCTGCCACTTCCAATATATCAAAAATATAAAAGATGAGTAATTTTACTGGTTTTCAAAGTCATTGCACTTTACCTCACAACACCTTCTCCAAGAGATGTGGCCAAGATTCCCAGCCCTGCCCAAACGATGGTTTTTGAATCTCCTCTTCCACTCATTTTAACCTGAAATAATAGGAACCAATTTCAATAGCTATACCAAAAGAATATCTAGAGTCTTTTAGTTCTTGTACATTTTCTTACATGTAAATGTACATAATAATTGAAAAATTCATTATCAGAATTATTTATCACCAACAAACCTTCAGAACCTCCCTGGCTTCTCCCTCAGGAGTAATGAAATGCTGAGTCAGCAACATGCTTTCTGTGACCGTGATCAGAATGTTCTTTTCATCGTAGTGCAGCAAGGTCAAAACAGGTCCATCTACATTGAAGATCTGGGCACACTGGCCTGCATCATTTACATAGTACACACCACCTGTTGCAAAAAGAAAGAGAGGTGTATATTGATAAAATTGTCTTTTATTAACAAAAATACCTCTCATTTGTTCATAAGGAAAGTTTTCTCACTGTATGTGCTAATCTTTTTTAACGGTCTAACCCCACCCTCTACCCCTTATATCTATAGAACAAACCTGTCGCTCCACCAACAAAGAAGGTCAGAGCCTCCTGGGCCCCAAAAGGTGCCCCTCCTCTTGCATTGTTCTTTCCTTTCTTCCAGTTGAACATATCTAAAGCACTCTCATCCCCACTAACAGCAGCCCGGGCAAGTTGTGCTATGTCACTGTAATCAAAATCATTGCATTTAATTTGAATACATTTATAGAATGGAAGTGGAGATAGAAGTTCTTAGTTTACATGCTAAGACAAGACCCATCATATTAAAAATGGCCGCAGGTAGAATAACAAAAACGATGACCAATACCATCATGGTACCAAAGAAAATAGAGGCAGAATGAAATCATGGAAGAAGGCCAGAGAGTAATCTGCCAAACAGCAGACTCTGTAACAGTCTATTGTATCACCAGGTACCATTGGGATAGGTAATAGGTAATAATTGTATGATTTGACATTCAAATCAGGCAAAAATTTGTTTTACATGAAATTGATAATAGTTCAATTCTTTATCATAAACTATGATTAAAGTTTACTATCTTTGTTTATAACTAATAAATGCCCTTATTTACTTATGACTTATAAATGCCCTTATTTTTTCAAGTGTTGACCTACTTATTAGGATCTGGAGGAGGGACCGGTCTATACAACATGATCTTGAGTGGCTCCTGTATGTGGTGCTGATGTAAAGGATTCTGTTGGAGCCGGCCTTTGGCATCAGCTTTCCATACCATTAAAACCCCAGCCTACAAAAACAGAAGATTTTTAAGATTGGAAATCAGAGGCACCTTACTTAGCATTAATATCTTCATGAGTTTTTCTTTTTCTGTGTTATAAAGCAAATAACAAACTTGTAAAAGCTTTTATAGTAAGATAAAAACCTCTTTAATTTTTTTTTATTTCCAAAAAAAAAAATTTACAAAAGAGACAGAGTAGAAATAGCTTATAAATCTGCCCCTTCCTTGCTCTCTCTTTTGAAATTATGGAAACATGATTTTAACAACTACTTGTGACTTTTCAAAATATTTGAGTGTATTTCATGATATGGATCCCAAATGTTCCATATTTTAACCTTGTCTCCAGATGAAAGTCTGGTCCCCGCTGAACTCCATCCAAGGACTGTAATGCTGGTCTTGTGTAGAGGGAGTGACTCGTGCAGCTCGTGGTCATGTTCGTTCCACACCAACAGTTCCCCATTGTCCCAGCCCACCGCAAGGATCTTCTTTGTAGGGTGCCACGCCATGGCGGTGGCCTGACATGTGCGGGTCAGTGGGATATTTAGCAGCTTTTCTCCCTGAGTAATAATAACATGAATTTAAGAACTGAGTCAAGGGAATTTCATTTCTTGCAGAGTTTAACATATGTTTAGTAATACATGTACATTTGAAACAATCCAATAGAGTCAGATAATTGATTTTGAAGGGGTGTAATATGTGGGAATGGACAAAACAGCAAACAAATGGCATGTACTTGAAGAAATGTATACTCAATATTTTAATCAACTAGACAATGAAACAGTTACAAATAAAGTGTAAGCTTAGCAGGTTTGTCTGGTTGCTATACAATTGCTACATATTCTAAACAATGTTTTCTTCACAAAAATTACATTTTTTTATTAAGATGATTGTTTAGAAAGTTTGAGAAAAGACAGAAAAATATATATACCTCATCAAGAAAGAGATTTACGGATCCCCCAGTGTCATCACTGTATGTATTCACTGCGAGAATTGGACTGCCATCATACCACTGTGTGTCAATGTTTATTCCACTGCGGTCAGTATCCAATCGATGATCAAAGTACACAGCCATGATTGTCTACTTTTCAAATGTTAAATCTACAAAAAAAATAAAATAAAATCCACATTTCTATACAACAGCTTTCATGATTCATTAAAACAAAAATCTCAAAATACAAAAATTTAGGAATGAAAAATGAAACATTGATTTAATTTTCATAAAGCCAAGAACCTTGAAAGTACTATCATAAATATAAAATATCTTCATATGATTTCTCAAAACCTTTTTTCTATCATTTAGAATAGCATTTGTTAAATCCTATTGTTTCATACCAACCAATTGCAGCTAGTGAACGATAGTTTTCCTACCTCAATTCAATGACAATATATTTCAGGGTTGAATTTTTATTTGTTTTGAAACTCAACTTTGTTAAAATACATAAGTTTCTTCACTTTAGTGTCATTCATGAATTTTGAGCTAGCTCAATGTCCGGATTTCTTTCAAATTCTTTGAAATATTTCCCTTGATCGCCTTTTTGCATAAATTATCTAAGGTTTACGACTAAAAACAGAACTGGGCATATACAGACGGAAATCAAATGGGATTTGAAAATCATGGAGATTTCATATTGTCTCTCATCAGTTCATGGTCTATGATCTATATGTATAATTAGATCATATGAGACTCCTCTAACAAAAACATCTGGACTTTTTATTTCAAGTAAGCACACATAACCTCAGACCTTGTACCATGTAAAAATTTTGATAATCTCAATTTGAACCTCACTATCTTATATGTCTTTTTAACTTTTGACTATAAGCAATATACTCAAACCTGAAATCCAATTTACCACCATGATGTATTACCTAAACTGCTTTAAATAACAATGAATTGCACAGAGGTGTATCACAAATTTGTACATTATCTTTAACAAATTATTCTTAGATAAATAGGTACTTTTAATTTATATTAAAGAGAACAATCTACAAAGATGTAAAAAATGTATCCAAAAATTAATGTAATGAAAAATATATGCCATGTTAAATTTTCATTAAATAGAAAGATTAGTTGCAGCAATATTTGAAGAATATGCTAATAATTGTAGTCTTTAATTAATTATGCATCTCGGCACTTAAAAGAAAGCTATTTTATGTCAAACGTCGCTTGCATGGAAACAAGAAATAATGAACAATTCTTCGTCTATAAACTTGTAAATTGCGAATAAATTGCAAAATGAATAGACCCATCAACTGGAATTAAGCCTTAAAACATAAATATGCCACAATAACATGTCCCAATAACTTACACAGGGCAAAAGTAAAATATATTTTATCCAAGGATCACAACTCTCATTGCTATGTGCTCCATTTTGAAACTATTTGGTTCGCAATGCATTTTGGGATTGTGGACACTTGCCACTGAATATTGAGCCCGATGAAAATGAAACGTAGCTATGATTTGATTTTTAAATTATACTTTTATATTACATGCTATGCATTTCTACATTTAACAGCCGATTGAAGGGTGGTTTTGATGTATAATAATCCTGGGTATATCTATATCTTAAAAATTCTATCAAAAGAAAACAAAAGACAACCAGGAACCACAGGGGCCAAGCCGGTTTTAACATTAATTTCAATGTAACCATTTATGGTTACATTGAAATTAATGTTAAAACCGGCTTGGCCCCTGTGCCAGGAACAAACAAAAATATTCCAATGTTAATTCAGTTTGAAATTAAAGAAATTCAACATCTGTATATGGCATTCATTCCTTCGGTTTCTCTGCGCCCATGTGTCCCAGGTTTACATTTTGTTTTAATCCTCAATAATTTCCAAAAATGCACCGACATGTAAAAACTGAACATTTTATTGGATCCTCAGTGGACACTGATTTCGAAATTACTGTCTACAAAAACGTATGCAGTAGATGTTACTTAAAATGTTGTAACGTAGATGTAGTGGGGTGAAAACTAATACTGATTTTTTTAAATTCTCTCTCTGTAGATGTGAACCAGACAGATCGAGGGGTTTTATAGTTTGAAACCCCCATCCCTATTATCTAATAAGACGATACCAAAAATTCACACCATATTTTAATGCAAATTATAAACTTTTAGAAAGATTGTTGCATGGGTTAAATTGTTTTTACTTGCTTCCTTTTATATCGTAAATGAACACTGAGATGGGAAATTAGACATCTATATATATATCTTATATCATAGATATATATTTACATGTACTGTAATTAACTATTAACAAAATATTTTATGTTTCACAAGTACTTATCAATATAGCTCAGTTAATTAATTTTCCAATCACAAGGAAATGTGTTCATATAATTTGTACGTTAAACATTTTCCCCCTTAATATATTCTTTCTTTCTTCCTTTCTTTCTTCCTTTCTTTCTTTCTTTCTTTCTTTCTTTCTTTCTTTCGTTTGTTTGTTTGTTTGGTTTTTGTTTGTATGTTGTTGTTTTTTTTGTCTATAAAATTTAATTGAAACATGGTTCACGAAACATTACCCAGAACGAATAAAAAACTATCAATTCAGAAGGAACCAAAATTCATATATATAGATAAATTTTTATTATTGCTAATAGTTTTATATACTTCCCTTATTTTGTTCAACCTGGTGTATAGAAGTATTAAAGGTACAGGAAAGGTCATAACTAACACTCGACCAATGATATCGAAACTAAGCTTTGATTTGGGGTTTTAAAACTCACAACACAAATAAACAGGAAGTGATCGGATAATATCCTAATTCAGGAACACTTCGTCTTCGGAGAATTTTGAGGATATATACCCTATCGTATGATGACACAGTTTATCAGAAATGTTTGTATTTCTTCCAGGATATCTCAATCAGAGATAATTAGGTCACAAGACAATCAAATGACTTAGAGATTATAGATGCACCACCTCCCCCCTCAGCCAGCATGTGGATCTTGGTTACTACAGCGGTCGCCCTATGGGCGGTGTCCCCAATGCGTGCCACACCCCTGGACGACTATGTACATCGTGAGGACCCCCACTACCAGTACTCGGAGATCGGGTCGTACCGCGGCCCCGAATACACCATGTATACCCTGAATATGACATCACAAAAATGGAAAACGGGTAGGTTTCGATTGTTTACAAAAAGCATGATATTAAAAAAATAGGAAGACTTAAATGCATTAGTCAATGAATGGATGCACATTCATACAATGTCGTCGGGAAATTTTTGATTCGGCTTTGTTGTAAGGGATGTTTTGTTTGGGTGTTATTTCAATTTTTCGGGGAGGGGGAGGGGGACTGCATGGTTGAGATTGGTTGCGGTGAAGAGGAGCCTGTGAATTTTATTGGAGGGCATATCTCAGAGCATCTCAATTAATAGTTATGATGAAATGGATCTCAATGTTGTTTAAGTAGAACAAAAACTTGATAACGGAGTTTGAGATATACGTATCTGCTAAATTTTCAAAAGGAGACCCCTTAACTGTACTTACTTTACTAGTAATAACTATACCTTGTAACGATGACAATTCAGTTAAAATGTGACAATCTGTTATTAACAATTAACAAAATTATAGTTACTTACAGATAACATGAAGCTAAATCAAGATTTATTATAGGCAATATATTGAATACCAGTTTCATTATATATCGCGAGATCTTGATTTTCGCTTAATTTACACGACTCAGAACTCGCCATAAACAAATTTTAATTGTGAATATAAATTTAGCGGTTTTCAAAAATAGTGTGTTGCGCGTTAAAATTAACCTGCAGTTAATTATACGCTAATTATAGGTTAAGTATGTATACATGTACATGTAAAAAGTGTCAGAGAAGAAATATATGTTTAAGGTTCATTTCTAAAATTCTGCTTATAGTTGAATTTTCATTGATATTAAAATATGCTTGTCATAAATTCCCCATCTTTAACCCATGGTTATGCACCTACGCAAAACACACGTAAATGGAGACGATGCCACTAATTAATTTAATTGGAGATACCGCAAAGTTAGTTTTTAAAGTTTATTACATGTCAATTGTTATTAATTATATTGTTCCACGAAACTTTCCATTCCAGACAGAAATGCCACGATGTCGTAAATTCAAAACAAATTAGAATTCATCGGGAAAACATTCACAATTTCGTCACTTATTATTTGAAATAATACAGTGTATTAAATAACAATAAAAAGAATTTCATTTTGAAGGGAGAGATGAATGGTGGGTCATACAATATAATGAAGTTATGTAACTAAATTGACAAAGAGGCCGGCCAAAAATGTTTGATTTATGCGCTACCAAAATCACGACTTTCATTCCATTAATTGATGTATGATTTTTAATTTGATTTATGCTATTAGCGTAGCTTCTGGGATAATTCTAAAACATATAGAGAGTGAAATTGTTCAAGATTTGTTTTTGAATGCTAATCAGGAATGCAAATCTATTCTATGCTAATAATGCACTATATACGGTGTGTGTTATATCATTCACTGTGCACTTTTCTTTGAGAAAGAACAAATCCCAGATCTATCTCTCTCTCTCTCTCTCTCTCTCTCTCTCTCTCTCTCTCTCTCTCTCTCTCTCTCTCTCTCTCTCTCTCTCTCTCTCTCTCTCTCTATTACTAGGATTAAAATCTGGCAGTGTGTCTTTATGCCCAAGACATTAAATGATTTTAATGCCGTCGTTAAATTAAAGATAGTGTTACAATAATACTATTAACCTCCCACTACCACATCATTCTTTCATTCTTCATTACACTATCTTTTAATTTTTGATTTTATTTTTCTCAAAACAAATGGAAGAAACTCCATTCAGAAAAAATAACGTTTTTTTCTGTAAAATTGTACGTTGTTTTATTTGCCTTTACCTTCACCCCCTCCCCCCCCCCCCCCACAACACAGGAAACCACAAAAATATCATAAAATAGAAATACCAATGATGAGTTGATTTTAATCACTAGTGATAGTTTACCATTGCTTTCTTTTTATGGTCTTGCAGAGGCGGAAACGGATAGCCCAATCTGGTGGCACTATCTGACGGTGACCATCCCTGACAAAATCAACTACACCCAGGCCGCATTCATGCTTATCGACGGGGGGAGCAACACTGAAGAGTAATACATTTCTTGACTGACTTCATGTAGTCCTATGAATTTATTTGAAGGGGTTGTGGTATTGATTATGGAAACCCTAAATATTCAAGGTTGAAAGCTTTGCAATGAAAACAAAAGTGTGGTCCTTTAAAAATCTTAGATTTTTGAT
The DNA here is from genome assembly GCF_963853765.1 of Magallana gigas. NCBI lineage: Eukaryota > Metazoa > Mollusca > Bivalvia > Ostreida > Ostreidae > Magallana > Magallana gigas. The sequence continues at coordinate 14,170,074 of NC_088859.1, read as the reverse complement.
AAACAAAATCTGTCATGTGCAGATTTTTTTTTATTATCAAAAATCTAAATTATAGTTAGGGCAGGTGGTGTCTGTACATAGATAGAATTCTCAGAAAAAACGGCATTAATTTGTATTTATTCTAAAATATTTATAGAATGTGATGAAATTCTGATAAATGTTTGAATGTATTTGAATAAATAATATTGATTTGAAAAAGTAATGCGTATTATACCAGTGCAAATATATGTATGGATGAAAAAAATACAAAGATTATGAAAAATGTATAGGTACTAAAGATGGCACACATAAAATTGGCCGTGTTAACACCGCAGCAGTTGAAATGACATATTTGAATTGAAATGAATTTGAAATTATCCCGATTTTTATGGAACATACTTATGACAAAGTGTATTTTCCACAAATGTTGGTTGTGGAATTTTACTGAGGGGGGGGGGGGGTTAAAGTTGAGTTGAAAACTTTATCAAGAATTGAGGAATAGTGTATCATTACATTAAGGGAGTCAGGTGTTGTAAATAAAAGAAACGTTTGTTGTCAATGGTTATACAACGGCAGCCATAACAACAAACACATTTTTAAAACAGTGAAGACGTACTTTAGACTCAAACGAAACAAAGGTTTTTTAAAAAAAATGTACAAAACATGTAAGTTCTAGGACAAACCAATTCATCTTCACTAACTCCATTGACAAACAGTGTACTATACAATGGTCCGCAACAATGAGAGCGGTGCTGTGCAGCAATACATCATCTTGGTCACGTGACGCTATACTGGCATGCGCACTTTGTGGTAACCAAACACAGCCTCATTATGTTCGGCGGGATTTTTGGGTAAAATCGATGGCTGCATTTAAACGTCATTTGGAACAACTAATTCTCAGAATATATGAATAATAAAACTTAATTTTTTTAGTTTTGTTTTTGAAAAAAAAAATGTTTAAATCTGATTGTTTTAAAATATCTAGATATTTCGTTTGTTTAATTTGCTTTCAGTCCGCCAAAGATTACGAACAACTTCGTGGCCCTGACAACGGTAGTAGCTGTCAGCGCATGTACCATTGGCGCCGATTTGCGAATGATTCCCAATCAGCCAATCGTGTTTAAGGTAGACATGTCTGATTTTTTTAAAAAATATTTAGAATGGTTACTATACAAGTCTACAAAAACTGCAATTGCGAATCAAACGTTGAGCAAGTTTTGACCAGGACCATACACTAGACAATTTTAGAAATTGTATATACCTCATGGAAAGTAGCAGATAGTAGTTAAGTTACCACGCATAAGTTTAAGGCTTAAATTACTACACACTCCCTCCTCTACGGATCAAGAATTTGAAGATATTTGCGAATCAATGCCACTAGGCATGACATTTGAATTTTCCCCCGCTTGTTAGATGTTGGGTTATTCCCCCTTCCTTTCTTCACTTTTAAAAGATGTCAAATGCATATCTTATCAAATTGCATGTCAACTGAAAAATATGGATGTTGAATAACAAAACACAAATTAATGGAAAAACGACAACTTGTATCACTAATGAATCGCACTTTTGAAATTATTGATGCTTCTTGTTTTTATTTCTCTATTAATTACACGCATTAATCGTCAACATTTCATAAATTACATCTACATATTGTAGGAAAAAAACCCATTAAATTTATGGGTATTTGTTTCAACATTTTTTGCATTAAAAACACCCCATCCCATAAAACATCGAAAAAATACGCAGAATAAGCTTTTACTGTTGTATTGTGTCGCTTGAAAAAATAATGTTGACCGAGATTTCATTACTCTAGTTTCTAAAGGTCACCTCTTCCATAAATGTGTGATCATGTATAAATAAAAAATGTAGTAAACACAATTTTTGCATTAATACTCTAAAGTACTAGTATTAATGTATTGAAAAGAGAATACTTTTTATGATAAATTATGAACAAAATTCATTGTATATATCCTTTAGGACAAGGACTGCAATGGAAAATGTTACAATGTATATACAAATCTTTTCAATTACAGTCAGTACCCTATCTTATTTCTTCTTTAAACACGTAAAAATTGCACACTTCGAAGTTCTTAATTAAAAACAAATATGTTGGTAAATGAGACAGCAGATGTACAAACGATAAAAAATATCGGATTTTCCAACAGTAAAGTTGTCATAATAGCCTGTTCAGCCGATGACATTTCGAAGTGACCATTTCAGCAAAGGCAGCAAAATGTCAGCGGTAGAGTTGCTACTTTTCTCAATTGGCGACCATTTCGTCAAGGTTTGATTAGTGACGTCATCTGCCCTTGACATTTTCCAAATGCCAACAAGCTTTAGCCGAGTCATTATATCCCACGATAACTTTCAACATCCATTGACTTCAGTTTCATTGACCAGTCTTCCAAAACGGGTTCTTTTGTCCAGCCACTTTTATCGCTCTAGTCGCCGCCTCTTTATATTACGTAATAAACGGATTATGTAATGTCACTAATGATGCAAATAACCTGTTAAGTATGTCCTAGGCGAATATAATTAGTGTATTAATGGCTTGATGAATTGATTTTTTATCCGTATATCATTTCGAGTAACTGCATGAAAAACTATAATCATCAATTTAACACCGACAGCCTTCGGGTTTATATTAATAACCCAGGCATTAGTCGAGGTTTTCATCAAACAAAGAAGTTGATCAATAAGTAACTCTGATTTTATCCTTTATATATTTTGAAGGATGACCCTGAGAAAAGAAAAAGGAAAGAAGATGCCATAATCGCCTGGACGTGGAAGAAATTTATACAGAACACGTCTGATCCGGAAATACTACTGCGCATGCCCATGACAAAAGTATATGATAGCAGATGACACATCTATTTAATATTCTTTACCAAAACCATAAGTTTTATGCCATATTGAATGGTTTTTTTAAACAGGCAGCTGTTCGTGCAATGGATACAATTCAACATTTTGTAAAGGCTAAACTGGGAAATCAGGTTGAAAAATTTTTCATTGCCGGTGCCTCAAAGGCAAGTATTCTGTATATAGAACGTAGACGTATTTCACCTATAAGAGCACACACTAAATTCTATTGCAATCAAATGATTGAAAATGATGGCGACTGTGATATTAGAAATTGGAATGATGATGATGATGATGATGATGATGAGTTATTTCTATTTGTCAGAGAGGGTGGACAACATGGACAACAGCGGCTGTAGACAAAAGAGTGGTTGCCATGGCACCCATAGTATTGGACTTATTAAACATGGTTAAAGTAAATCACCTTGATCATTTTTATGCCCCCATGTCTGCTCCATATAAATTTTAAGATTCCTTTGCTTGGCAACGTCAAACGTCGTGCACTGGTCTCCCTAATGAGTCTTGAGATTATTAGGTCAAAGGTCATGGGTCAAACCACCCCGAGCTTAAGAAGATAATGTCCACTCAATAGTTTGAAAACCGTTCGCTTGACAGAACAAACTCTCAACATACACTCCTTTATCATATGAAGATATTTAAGTCAAATGTCAAAAGTCAAGGATGAAATTATCTGGACATAAGAAGGTGATTGTCCGTTCAATATCTTTCGATTTTTTTACGCGATAAAATTCAAAATTGACCCAAGTAGATTTCCTTTATTGTATTCCAAGACACGGAGTAGAAAGTCCTGACTTCATCTAATTATTTGTTATTGTTTTGAAATACCTTCAGTACCAGTGAGAATGGCATTGAGTACATAAAGATACTGCTTTTAATATTTCACCAGTCAAGAGCAAAACTAATATATAATCTGTATTCTAAATTAAAGATTTGTTCTATTCTCTTGTTGAAATCTCTTGTTTTATAGAGTTTAAATTGTTTTCGTTGCTTTGTAGAATCTCCATCACATGTACAGAAACCTGGGTGGCTGGACCTTCGCCTTTGATGACTACTTGGACGTCAACATCACAGCGGAGTTAGACAGCGAGGGCGTGGCCAAAATGGCCGCAATCATCGACCCTCTCTGTAATCTTTCTTGTCTTTAAACATTTTTTATGTCCTAACCTTTGTTTGATATATTCATTATCTGTGTAATAAATGAAATGATACAGTAAAAGTGGTCATTTACGCTTGTGGTAAAGTACGCGTTTTCTATCGTCAAACAATATGCTTGGGTATTAAATATGTGTTTTAGCACTCCAAAGTTGTTAGTTTTTTACCATACGAGCGGGGGTATTTTACGCGGTTTTAAGCTAACAGCGCAACTAGTGTAAATTTCATCCACGCTTAACTAGACACTTCTACAAGATAAGCTTAAGTAGAATGAAATTCTCATTATCTTGTAAGCAATGTTGGTGTGCTTTCGATGTGAAAATCTTGTTTTTACAATGCTTCAGCCTACAACGACAGATATAGGAACATCGCCAAGTTTATCATTACGACGGGAGGCGATGAATTTTTTCAGCCGGACGACGCTCATTACTACTTCGACCAGTTGGAGGGACCCAAATATCTCAGGTGCAACCACGTGTTGTTAAGAGTAATATGCATGCTACTAGAATACTAGTATATGCATGCCTTCAAGAAGGCGTCAGGGATTAAAGGGGTATACAGTGGTGTACATTTGTCTTTGGAAAGTGGGCAAAGTTCACTTATAATACATAGTGTAAAATGTATTGTTATTGTAAAATTAAAGAAATGGTATATTTATGGCTGTTATAAAAGAGTAAACATATTGAGAGAGAGAGAGAGAGAGAGAGAGAGAGAGAGAGATACATTAATGATATTTATGTTAATGATAAAATATGTATTTATGACAATAAAAAAAAATTGGCATATTGATAGGGGCCAACATTATAGAGTGGGTATTTTGAAAAGAACGTGTATATCCTGCCATTAAAAAGTGCACACATAAGAGCTTTTATTTTATAATGAATTTGAGAAACATCAAAAAAAGGAGAAAAAAAAGAGTTATGGCCACGTTCTCTTTGTGTTACAGAAAACTTCCAAATGCAGAACATAGCTGTGCTGGGCACGAGACAAGTTTGATGTTTTCTTTAAGAGCATTTTTTCTTCAAGTGATAAATGTGAGTACATTTCGATAAAACCACTTCCGGTTTTGGCGAATTACATTTATTCCATCAAATGCGTGTTTGATAGCAATTACACCCCTGCGAATGTTATTGTCATTTAAATTTTAGACCACGTGATTTTATTTGACCCTTTCAGTTTCGCAGTAAAAATCATGCCTCGTGTTTATAGTCTATTTCATAGAATCTAGGTATTTGTAGTCAAATATAAATCTAGAGGTTTATTGATTCTAAACTTTATCTTCATTAATAATTGGTGGATAAAATGTGTTCTAGAAATAAATGCGACAATACAAAAAATAGTTCTGTCTGCTTTTGCAACAATTAACATGCTTGTAGAGATCCCCCTGATGATTAATTTTCGATCCGCGCCTGACCTAGTAATAGCATTAATAGTGCAACAGACTATACTATTTTATGCAGAATGTTCCTTGAAAATGGCTCGATATACTAAGTTTTTATACAGAACAGACACCCATTATTTCTCTAAAAACATGGTATTGCACACCACAAGCATCAAACATGGCTATGATTTTATTAAGCAACCTAATGTTTATACTTTCAACCACTTTACACGTGGTTGAACACGAACGATAACTCTGTTCTGAATATTAGCGTTTAATATAAATAACCGCTAGATGGTGAAATAAGACATACATCTTGAAAGGTTTTCATGTTTTAACATAAATCCAAGTAGGATATGATATAAAAACGACCAGTACTTACGTATTTTGAGAATATTATCCGAGCACTCATACTTCCGCTCGAAATTTCACAGGAACTGAGCACATCTCGGTGAAGTCTCGTGAACTTTCATTCGGGCACCTTTGGATTTATTACATACTTAGCACCGATAAAGAAAACATTCCGAACACATTCGCAGGGGTGAATTAGGGGGAGGGGTATTGTTGAGTTTTGACTGGCATTCTGAAAATTAGATACCTAATACCATTATTTCAAGATATAATTTGTGTAAGAAAATTTCATGTAAGATTTTAAATTAACATTTAGGGAAGTATCGCAATGAATATATTTGGGAAGTACGTCATTCCGTTACATTATGTGACAGTAAACTATCCATAATAAAACGAGCTATTTATCCTCATTTTAAATGTATGCTATTTAAAAATGTAGGTATCAAATGTACATATATATAGGCGATTGAATCGAATACTTAACCGTTAAAATGGAGGTTTTTTTTTCAGAAGCTCTGTTTATACACGATCTCAGAAAAAAATATCTAGAATGAATTTTCTGAACGATGAGTTTTAAAATGTTTTAATCTATTTCTGTCTTAAAATTAAATAAAGTGACAGTAGTGACAAGCAGTAACAAGAACTTTACGTGGGTGTGTTTCTATATGTAAACATCATTTATCTTAAAACTACTGCAGCAAGTCTAATTGATTCAAAGAAAAAATATATTATTCTATTTCGTAAACTAGGCTTTTTCGGCGAAAGCAATTTTCATTCAAGATAACCATCCTTGATGAAATATTACCCTTAACCTCGTCAACTTTGGAAGATGCATGTGGTTAATTATAGCTTATTGTTATTCATTAAACTGAATCTTACATAATCATTATCAGTGTACTTCATCATGTTTATATATATTTTTTTACTGAACAGATGTATATGCATTTTGCTTTATTTCAGGAGACCCCGTTTCCTAAAATGAATTGGAAAAGAGAGTTCGTAAGTTTCATATCTGTAAAGATAAAGATAATCATATTTTTATACACGTATTTTTTTCTTTTGATCAATTGTTTATAATCAATATAATTATACAGACGAAGACTGGGGGGAAAATAACATTATTCACAGACAGAAAACCAAGAACAGTGGACGTTTACTATGCGAGGACGCTTGACGGCAAAAGGTAGAATTAAACTACAAAAAATAGATATTAATGGCAAAAGGTAGATGGCAAAAGGTAGATAAAAATGGCAAAAGGTAGATGGCAAAAGGTAGATATAAATGGCAAAAGGTAGAGAAAAACGACAAAAGGTAGAGAAAGATGACAAAGGGTAGAGAAAGATGAAAAAAGGTAGAAAAAGATGGTAAAAGGTAGATAAAACGAAATAACCAAAGCAACAGGAGCATTAATGATAATAAAATTGATCAAGTGAGAGCATAAATAGAAAGGTTGATCAAATTATACACGTTTCGAGATCCGTTGATAAAAGAGATGGGTTAGATAAAGTACTGAAAGCAACCTTGGTATAAAGGTGAGCAAATAATCAGGGTACTGGGAGCTTCAAAAGTAAAAATTGAATTCAAGGTACATTTGTACCGAGATCCTGAATGCAGTTCAGTATAGATGATAGTATGACGTTGTAAGTACACAGGGCTGTTTACCGAACTTGTCTAAAAGGCCGATCATTTGGCTATTGGTAGTGTTCCCTAGGTTGAACCGGACGAACTAAATTCTCTCCTTTGTGTCCGTTTGTTGCACCCGTTATATTATCTATAGACCTCAAATTTTCAAATCATCGAAAAAAGGTAAACTTAATCTTATGAAAGTGTCCATAGATAACCAAATAATCATAGTACTGAGAGTATCGATTGTTGATATGATAAAGTACATTCACAAATTGAAAATAAAAAATCTGCGTACCCAGAACGCAAATAATGTATTTGGAGTACCATTGTATGAACAAAAAAGAGAGCCTTAAAAATATTGAAACATAGATACATGCATGAAGGTAATTCAACGAATTCGGAGAAACAAAGAGTACACATTTCATTCTCTTAACCTTTGGTATATTTGAAACAAAGACAATTTCAGCACCGACACATTATGGAATGAGAAAATGAAAAATCAATTATATTATTCTAACACATTTCAATGTTACAAAATTCAAGGATTTTGGGGTACTTTTGTGTTTCTATTTAAGACGTGACTTCAGATTATTGGTCGCTTCATCAGATGATCCACGGAAGCCCTACCCTCATCCCGTGATATGGTTCAATGACAGGGCACAAGAATTGGTAGGTCCAATCAAAAACTCAAGGATTTTCATTTTCACTTTGAGCCTTGCTCAGCAGTTTTCAGTTTTTATTTTCTTTTTTGTTGCGATAAAACATGTGCGTGTTTACTGTAGACAAGTTATGCAAATGTTTAATTACATGTCACGAGACATGCAGTAAACTGTCCTCTCTCATGCATGATATTCTTATAAGAGACATTTTAAGTTTCATGTGTGGGGTTTGATCTGAAAAGTGCAAAGGCTTCTTTTATTCATGACCACTTTCATTTAAACATGCACGTTATCAAAGACCTGAAATAGCAATCTCTGCGGTATCATTACATGGGCAGCACTTTAATTCCAAAAAGGTGAACTGTTTCAGACTGGCCAAAAGTGGCAAAAAAAAAAAAATCCTAAAATGCATGCGTTATTCATCTGTGAAATTGATCAGAGACGAATCGAAGCTTCAAGAGGACCGCTGTGTTGTTAATTAAGTTGTTCACAGATGACATTGGTGATAGTTTGGCCAGGAAGCCAATACAAGATTCACGAGATAGAAAGAGGAACTCTAATGAGCGCAGGATAGGTTCGACAAGGAAACTCAATCCAGAACATCTAGCACTGACACCCATCTCAAAGATTTAAACATCAAGAGGTCTTTTCAAAAACAGTTTTATTGAATAAAAAGTAAGCCGGAGATATATAAATAAAAAAGCGTGTAAAGGGAAAGTTAAGATCTTGACATTTTGGTTCGTTTTAGGACTTTTTCCACAAGGGAATTTCCTGAGAAATGTGCAGTGTAAAGTGATAAAAATCTTTATTATAGTTTCTAGAATCTATAAATAAGATAATAGTCTATGATTTGAAGCAAGAATAAGATGAACTTTACCCACGCTCCTGTTCGAATGATAAGGCGTTTTTTTAACATGAACTAAGTCTTTGCACAGTTTTTCCGATTGACAACGAATTACGACACTTGTTTTATATGAAATATCATTATAGTGTAAAACACCCCACAAAAAGCGCTGCAATTTCCCCCTCAATATATAAAGATAGACTATTTCAGACGTATTTTTCTTTATTAAACAGGGTAACAACACTTTTGTTGCTGAATACGACAGTCCGCCACAGGGATGGCTGGCTTTTTTCATTCAAGTAAGTCAGCAGACGACATATTCAAGTCAGCAGACGACAAATTACTGCACAATATTTAATCTGCCTTAGATATTTTTAATATTTTGTTCCACCAAATGCAGACAATTGCAATTTTGATGTCTGTATTGGATGAAACAATTAGTGTATCAGGGGACTTATATTTGACATATATGGCTGAGTGATAATAACGTTCCCCGCGTTTTAAGGTACGTTAGAACTTCAATGAAAGGAAATTGATTTTGATTAAGTTCCCACCTTTGCATATTCGAATTGCATATAAGGAGCATTTATTTGATATAATCGAGGCTTGCGATATTAATAGTTATAAAAACAGGGAATTGGCAGAAATTCAATGTAAAGAGGTTCAGAAAAAAATGAACCGAGCTAGCAGAGACCTCGACCTTTGTCTTTTTTTAAAATAAGATTATTTCAAGAGTATATAAAACGTGAAATTCTTGCCAAAAATTACCACTGCCTCACACAATGATCAGTGTTGCTGAATTTTTCTTTATTGACCAGAGGTTTACTATCTGAAAGCAACGACAAAGAAACACTCGATGACATAAAGTACACTCTCGTTATTTTATGTCTACCTCAACAGATGCCATATGCCAGCCAAAGACTCTTTATGAGTCGATAACTCTTTATGTGTCGATAATTCCAAGAGCGAAAACCTTTATCAGACAAATACATACGTAATTAACCCAATAGGCCTTTTCTTTCTTTAAAAGCAGTGTTTCCGTAGCAAAACATAGAAAAAGTCGACAGTTTTATCAACATTATACTAATGAATGCATTCCATAAAGACCAGAAGCTGAGGTGTTGACAACCTCGACCTAATAAACCCCCTGAAGAGAGACTGACAATTCGATAATCTGGTCTGCTGATTTAATTAATTCTCGGTTGTATTAGGGGCTCTTAAGTTCATTGTTATTTTAGAACACTGTGGAAACATTAAATTTCGTGGGTGCAGATTTTCGTGGATTGCTTAAATTTTACAGGTTTGTTGGAACGTAATTTCGTTTATTCTCTTATTCTCTTTTAAAAAGGAAATATTCGTGGAGGTGGTTAATCCGTGAAAGAAAGGTACTCACGAATTCCACGAAAATTGAGCTACCAAGAAATCTAATGATTCCACAGTATATATATGGATTGAAAATCTGTATCTTTATGAGACTAAAGTAATGGAACATTTTTAAACAATTTTAATTATCTAGTGATAAACCTGAAACATGTTTCAATCTATCGCATTGTTATAACGCATGATTCACATTTAATTTTGTTTTGCTTATTTTTGTTCTTGTGGTAGGTGAGCTTTGATGGAGTATCAGATGCAAGATTAGAATTCACGACTGAAGCACAAATAATCCCGGATACATTTCCGTTCCCAGAATGCCACGGTTCCGGATGTAGAGGCAGACTCGTCTGATCTCATTTATATACTGCGTCATTCTATTTGTAGAGTCTGAATATCAATATGTCTGGTGCTGCACATCAATAAAAACGATTTTGCCACCATTTACCTACATTTAGTATTCTTTGTCTTTGGATTTTATTCACCCTATTTTAGATTATAGAAAAAAACCGATTTTTCAGATCAGTTTTCAGATGTGCATAGGGGTACTAGCAAACTGTGGTCGCTATAAATTATAAAAGATAAAAGTCAAAAGTATCATTTTAGCAAGAAAGGGCCAAACATGAAAAAAAATTGTACTTTGTTGCAAATTTTCATTTCAATATGGAAGACAATGTGTATGCGTATAATTCCTGATCTTCATTTGGGGATAGTGGAAAATTATTGCACCTCCCACTTTCTGGGTTTTCTTTTATGCAATGCAAAAAAAAAAAAAAACCACTGTGAAATGCCAGGCCTATTGAAGATGTTTCTGTTACAGAAAAAGAGATTATCCTGAATATCCAAAAAGGCCTCAGATATTTCACCGAAGAGGATTCTTGGTTACACAAATCAATACAGAGTATTCAGAAGACATAAGTCAATTAAGGCTTGAAAATGATTAGAACAAAAGTTATAGTTTTTTCCTGCGAGAACGAGAAACTAACTCATATTTCATTGCCATACAACATTTTTTTTTTAAAACGTGGCTGGGCTTATATTTTTGTATAAGTGATGCAAATTGCTTCTCTTGACACATCCCCTGGATATCTGTTGTTGTAATGACACTATTTTGTACATTTCACCACACTTACGTGTTAAATCGTAGAATGATGCTCTATTTTTTCGTCTCTTTCATTATTTAAAGTTGATATATTTTTTTTTTATTATCATATAACATTCATTCATTCTTTGAAATTTAATTCTTTAAATATTGATCGGAAAAGTTATTCTGATTTTATTTCAAATACTAGACAATTTACAATAAATAATTGAACGACAGGAAGTGCAACTGGGTAAAAACAAAGCTTAATGATCATATAAAAAATTTAAAAGATTTCTTATTAGAGGACAGATGGGAATTGGCGCCATTTGAACGTTTTGTATTTGGGACACGAGTGAAAATGTATAAATTATGACACGCGTTCATTTCATTTTTGAATATCAGAGCCGATGATTATTCACTATCTATTAAGGAATTTGGGAGCTGTTACTTGTTATCGGATATATACGTTAGAGGTATTTATGTTTAATAATTTCTGAATCATTAGATACTGGGAGGAGAACGTGCTTTCTATAATAAAATTGAAAACAATCACAGCCTGATTACACATAATTTGTGACATAAACGAAAAATCTTGATATGTGACTAATTAACCTAAGATGTTGCCACGACTTCAAAGCCTCACAAGAATTAACAACAAACAAAAATTACCAAACATTGTTTTCTTAATAAAGTGATTCAATTTTGAGCTTTAAAAAATGCAAAATATTGCAATGAATATAACATACGTATTATTAGAAGATGTCAGAATTTTTTTTATTTTAACCTTTTGTGCTACAATGTTGGAAATGTATACGTCACAGGACAAACGATTTTTCCGAGCGTTTGTCAGTTTATCAATAAAATCCCGCTATAACTATCTAAATCAGGTTTCATGGAATTAAATTGGATTTTAATGCATAAAACTACTTGATATCATATGAATATGATAATGATGTGAAAAGGGAATAGCATACAATAAAACTACAACTTTGAATTAGTAAATGCATTGTTTTCCCAAACCGTAACATTGCTTTATATTCTATACATACATTCATTTGTTGTGTAAATTTGATAAGAAACGACACATTCAATGCATAAATCTCTATGGCAATTCAGCTGAAAAATAACAAAAATTGTGAATTTCGATATTGATTGCTTCCCTGCGCCGGAACACTTCGGAAGCACCTTGTCAGCTTCACCGTATCCTGATAATAACTGGTAGGAAGCGGAAGTACGTCATCTCTTCCACTTCTCTCTTGAGCTTTTGATTCGTACTTATAACTCTGACGTAAAGATTTTTTTTTAAAAAGGGTTGTTTTTGGCCCACACACAACAAATTGTCTGCAAATAGAGGCTTATCTTTCGATAATCTGTGCATTTGTTTCCACTCGTCATTAATTGTTTTTCCTTCAAGAAAATTATATTTCGAATCTTCATTTGTGCGGATTTCTTTACTCAGATTTAATTAAGCTACGATTTTTCATTTATATTTACAAACACCTTACTTGGCATTACAAACCGTATTGCTTATTACTAAAGAAATTATATAATTTCCTTTTTTTTCCTTTATATCAGTGGGATTGAAAGTGCAGAACATAGTGCAGTACAAGGCATTTCAATATATTGCACCCAACGTCCATGAGGCCGTAATCTTACCTTTCGACATTCTTCTGCAAGAGCTCTTTGCAGATCTAGATAAAACATAGCTCATTGCTGCAAAACAAAGCAAATGTAATAGAGGCAACATCTCGTCTGGGGTTTGAACACGGGTCCACTGGCATGCCAGACCAACACTCTACCAATCGAGCTATAGGGTTAACCCACTAGCCTGATTTAGTAGGAATGCCATATACCTGATTTTATCCTACAAACATATTGCAAACTTCCTAGGGAATCTGAGAAACACTGCTTGTGTTGTCAGGGTGGCTTTTTCTATTTATAATGATGTAATGTATCACCGGAATGGAACCCTTGGGTCATATCTATCGTAACAAAGTGTTTTCATCAAGATTAAAAAAAATATATACATGACACCGAAAATAATAACTGTTTCTGGTGAAAAGTGTCTTCAATGGTTAAAACACAATCAAAAAATTTTATAAAAATTTGAATTTGAATTATTAAAATTATTTCTTAAACCCCAAATAAAATACATTATGTCTGAAATATTATCGGCGTTTTAGATAAACTGTGTCTGAAATACATGTAGTATCGGCATTTTAGATAAAACCTAATAAATGAAATCAAAGAATTGTACCAAACCTCTCTCTGAACCCTGTTTCGAACAGAATGATAAAAGCACTGTGACGTCAGCTATGACAGTAGTTTCTGTCTTTATCAATAAAATGAATGTCGTTAGGTCATGTTCCGTGAAGGAAAGCATATTCATTAATTTCTAAAGAAGGGTGCTTTAGAAAATATACTGTAATATACTTGATGCCAATTGTTGATAAAAAGAGAAACCTTTTAAGATTAAAGGGGCATGGTCACGATTTTGGTCAAAAATTATTTTTCCGATTTTAATATTTACAATGAATTATAAAGGCATTTTCAATAGGCATCCAAAATTTGTTTGTCATTTGTTGAGTTATAAACGAGTAACAGAGCTTGAAATTCTTCGCTATGTAAACAAAGCGCTTGTAAATACATTTTGAACGTTGAAGTGAAAATTTCAGTTTTAAACCTGTGTTTTGGCAACTATAAATAGTTTATACGATGATTTATAATGACGTCATTTGAAAATTAATAGACATACGGTATATATTTTTCATTTTTCCGATATCAGCGCGAACTCGTTGATTTTACGAATTCCAAAAAAAAAAATCCTGAATATAAATAGCTGAATTAAGACGGAAACATTACGCTTTTTTGTCAGCAATATGATATTTGCCTAAAGCTCACATACACGTGTGTCAGAGCCGCTACAGCACCTGCAAGGTTGTTAAATAACAAACGTTATCAAATTATTATTCTTTCCCTATATTATCGTAAAAAAAAATTAAACCACTGATAGATAGCCTAATAAAGAATCATCATGATCAGTTTTAATTGCTAAAGATTGGTTTTCATAACAACATTGACCTTTTAATCTTAATAGTTATAAAACTGGTTTTTGGTTTTTTTTTACCATGGTTGTCTATTTTGAAGATTTTTGTTATTATTTTAAGTGTAAATGAGTGCGAGTTTTTTGTCTTTTGTTTTTGTTTTAGATTTTTGTTATGCTGCAAAAACTTGGTATTACATTTATTATGTTTGTAATTTAAACTTTTGTGATAAATGTGATTGAAACCATTTTTATAAGTATCAAAATAAAGGATTATGCACTTTGATATTTAAACCCAAACCAATATTTTTTTCTGAGTTCCCAAATAGCTTTTCTCTAAAACATTAACAGGAGTTTGAAAAACACGATTTTTGGTTCATTTAAGTATTAAAGTTTCTTGAATAATTACAATTTGGCCAAAAAAACTTCTAAGAAGAAAGTTACAACCCTATTGATTTAAGCCGATTAGTTCGATGTGATGAGATAATTAATCCGAACACAGCAGTTCTTCCCCCAAGGTTCTGTAACCTTGTATGGCTGTATATGAATAAAGTTAGTAATTCGAGATAAGAATGGTTAAATCTGCTGCCAAACGTACAAGATAAGAAACAGATGTACCTGGTGATTGGGCAGTTAGGTGTATTGTGATAATAACGTTTATCAATCTTAAAAGCATAAAATAAATAACGGCTGGAGAGAGAGAGAGAGAGAGAGAGAGAGAGAGAGAGAGAGAGAGAGAGAGAGAGAGAGAGAGAGAGAGAGAGAGAGAGAGAGAGAGTTTGAGAGAGAGTTTTAGTTTTAAAAGCACTATTTCGGTTAATAAATCTTAACTATATGATGTAATTTTTTGCCTTTTCCTGGTAGAGAATTTCATTCAAATTTATTTTAGACACCAGGGAAAAAGACTCGATAATCATTAATACATTGTCAGTATATTCCAACCCCTGCAATTCAAAAATATGGAAAGTATTAATCTTTTGAAAAATTTAAACCACAAAACGTATAATGATTAATTAAACAATTAAGACATGATAAGAATGTTACATAAGTTTCGTCAAGGTTGAAAATTCGATTACTGAAAACTAGACTGTGAACGTGATTGGCTACTGTTTCCTCCTACGTATTCCGATCATGGCGCACCCATAGACAATTGCTTTCTCCATTTAATCCCATTCTACTAACATCTCAACCACAATTTGAATCAGATGAAACGTGTTATCGTATCCAACAGCTAAAGGTGAGCACTTTAGCGAGTTTGTTGTACCTCCGTATTCAATACAAGCAAAATGACAACAGACACCTCTTGCAAAGATTCAGGGGAGAGCAAAACAAAGGGGGTTGAAGGATCAACCTGTGGCTATTTGGTTTATGCTTGACTTAGCTCAGGAACTGGTGACATGTTGGGTAATAGAAATACCCTTGATCATGGCCATATAAAGAGTGTATATAAGTGAATATAAACATAACATCTGAGAACGATGTCATATACATTGTACCTTATAAGTTCAACCTTTCTTGTACATTAGAAAGCAAAATATATCAATGATGATCAGAATAAATATTAAAATATTACGGTGTAGTGTTAAAAAGAAAGTTCGTAGGTATAATGTCTTTTGTGAGTGACTCAATTCATAACTTTTACCAGTTGTCATTCATGTCGTTAGAAAACGGAAAATTGTACTTTAATTTCATTTTCATAACCCATGACGTCATGAAAGTTTGATGACAAGTACATGTATGAAGATGGTTTTTCTAATGTACATGTACTTGTTCTGGTTACGATTAAACACCTCACTCGGCACACCTCGGTCAATTCGCACCTTGCCCTCGATGTAGGCGAAGATATTGGCCGAAGTTTGCCGGATGGAAAGTATCTCAAACACCCTTACCTTTCATGACGTCATTATTTATTGTGGGAATGCAAACCCCTTGATATAAAATAAACTATATCTAAAATCTGATGAAGGAACGTATCTTGGTATGTTTTGATTAAGAAGCATGAACTAACTAGCGGACGAACAAGTAAACATGCACTAGCTATAGTTCTCGTCGGGTCTTTCCAACAAATCATCCAAGATTTCCGTAGAATTCATCGCGATGTCAAGATTTTAATTCGAGCTGCATGGATCGGAGTCGAGAGGGTTGCCGTCAGTATGATTAAATGACTCTCGTTAGGATGTCCAACGGCTGTCAGAGAAATACATGGTTATGCTTAAACCCAACCGGTAAAAGAAATTTATACACTTTGTTAAGGCTGCAGAAGTATTGGCAAATTTAAAATATTTACATCAAACGGTGTGTGTTAAAATAGAAAAATCACGATTATATAGGATTAAATATGAAGGATCAGAATAGTAAAAAAAAAATATTTTGATATGGATACATATTTTTTCCTCATGAAATTAATTGGTTTAATTTTTTTTAATCAACAGATGTGATTTCTAATATCACAAAATATTTATTAGAAGCATTATAAAAATTAAACTTATCGTGATATAATGTTCGTATACGCATATGCCATGCAAAAAAGGATATAAGATTTGTACAGAGTTCTGTCAATTCAGAAGAAATTGAAAAAAAATAATTAAATTCAGAGAAGGGTTCATTTTAATTCATTCTTATCGATCGAGTGAAAAAAAATAATTACAAAGCCTCATCTGTAGATTTATCTTTTATCTTTCTGTGTTGGAAATGAATAAGGGAAAACGTCTAACTTACGGAAGCGTATATATGCCATACTGACCTTTTTCTATTTTTTAACCCCCACCCCCCACATTTAAATCTTTAAAATAAACACATCAGTTTTTAATTCTTAATTTTACGCTTAAATGAGTAATTTTTACATAAATGAAGACTTATATTTTCGAGTTAAGTATCTGAAGTGTTAATGCTACATATCTTTGTGTAAAATTATAGAATTTTCAAAGAAAATACATTGTATAGGGAATAATAAATTCCATTTAGCCTGTATACTTAATCTTCAACTAGTAAAATCTTTATGTCTATGTATTTTGTGAATTTTACAGTTAAGCGCAAACTGTACAATCATACTAAAGTAAGAATCTCACCGATTTAAGAGTAAAATACCCCAAATCAAATTGTATTGTTTAGATTTACTCGTAGATCTTGTAGAATAGAGTGTATTTTTAACAAATTAAAGTGTATGGAAATATTGAAGGAAAAAAAACATTGTGACTCCAATATGCTTCCGTACTTACTGTATCAAAAAATAAATTTTAATAACAAAATCTAAGTCGTTGAATATTTTGGATCGATACGATATGATAACACATGATGTTACAGACACGAGCTTTCCATTTCAGATCGCTTTTTATCTGATTTTGATCGTAGGTTGTTGGATGCTGTTACTGTTTGTTAGAGTAACGTCCATGTTGTTTTATACATTTCAGGGATATTGTAAGATAAGGTTTAATAGTTTCATAGGATGGGATTTTTAGATATTAATGTATATCAAAGTACACCATTATCACATGCTATTAAATCAACGTTTGAACATTTTCATTTTGAACTCAGGACTTGCAGGCTGTCGTTTTGACCTGTTGTGCTACTCTGTTAGGCCTCCAAATTGTAAAAGTTAGTTATTTGTTTCAAATGATAGTACGTCACAATATGGAGGTGTCTCATACCTCCTTAACGTTTTCAACTTTGGTGTGAAAAGTGTAGAAAATCATATTGAGAGCATTTTCTGTAATTCCCTCTTCGGTTGTTTCCTTTTTGGGAGAGAAGATACCTTTCCTCTGTTTTAATCAAAAATTTGGTGTAGATTTTACGATTTCTTAACAATTACAGTTAAAGTGCATATGCCTTACACTTCAAAAACAGGATGTTGTTAAACTTGCGCTTTATTAAATTCGTATTTCGATCGTTGTATAAAATTGGTCACACTTAGAACCGCCGTGTTCTGATATTTTCTAAGTGATATCTGAAGTCTTCTCAAAACACATTTCATTTTTAGTGCCATTCAATATAAAATCAACAATTCTTGCATGTTAATGCAACAATGTCGGGCACCGACTCTTGTGCTTAGCTACAGATCTTTTATTGTATTTTTTCAGATCATCATAATACTAGTTCTAGCTATTGTACTGTTAAGACTACTATGTATCACCTCTGTTTTGGGACACAATCAGACAAGTAGCGACAGGGTAAGCCGGGGGACCGGGTAGGGTTGAGGGTTGTTCCTTCACTTGTTTTAATGAACCTTTTATATAAATTAGGAAAATAATTGCACAGGGCAATCACCCCTTCATTTTTCTTGTCTGGTCACTCCACACGATGCTTCGTGCCTGACCATCCCTTTATTTTTCACCCTCAGCACCTTTTGAACATGATTTATTTGTCCACGTGTATTGAACATGATATGGTCACACACTTCCTACTATAAAACAGAGAATATCATCGATATCTTTGAACGTTTCATGACTGTAATGTTTCTAAACCCTACGTTAAAGTAAAAAAATATAATTCATATACATGTATATGATATATGAAACCATCTGCTCAGAGCACATCCTTTTAGCAATCTTAAAAACTAAAATATAGACACAGATAAATAATACAAAGACACAGGTGTTGCAATAGAAAAATATTTTATTATGTACTTTTCGCAGTTTTGATACAAAGAAATGATTCTGTCAAACAATAGTTTTATTACTATTTTTTCATTTTTCCATCTTTTATGTCAAACAGTATTCTTAAAATCTATATCATGAGTAATAACATTATTTTTAAAAAAAAACATTAGGAGCAAAAAACAAAATTGTTCCCATAAATCAACAACGCAATGGACAGTATTCTGGAGAAGGAGACAAATGTCAAACTGTCTATAATTTGAATTCAAAAGGTTGAATATCATAACACAAAATATATTTATAAATATGATGATTTTGTATGTTAAATTTGTTTAAATCAACAACCTTTCAATTGATCAAAATATGACAATAACTATGTCCCTCTGTGTTAACTTTTTTTTCATAAATAGACTAAATAGTCAGAAAACACCCTTTTCAACTATAATCCAGCTTTTTACAAAAAAAATGCATTTTATTGCAAATCTCATGAAATAAAAAAGAAAAGTGAAATAAAGAAAATTGCAATTGATAAAATGCTATGAAGCAAAACGTATACAAGCAGGCTATGCAAATACGGGTCGATACATACACTATATGGAAAAGGGAAGGAAGCACATTTACGTATATTCTTCATTTCAATAGTGGAAAATCTAGTGAATGCATATCAAAATATAATATTTATACAACCTTTCAAAGGAGTTGTTATCTTATTGGCAAGGAAAATTTGCAGCTAGAGGACAGATCTGTGCTGCATATGAAAACAACCAACTCCCTTCGAAATTAGAGGTACATTTCATGTTTTGTCAGACTTTTCTATCCATAATGCTATATTGTATCATCAGATTGGAATTCTTCGGATCATTTCTATCGTATAAAAAATGTTTTTATCAAGATTTTTTTTCATGTCTATTTTCTTACAAAATTAAATATAGTTTATCAAAATAATTATGTAACAAAAAAAAAGGAGTAATTAATGGGAAGAATTCTGAAGGTTCTTCCTTTTAATACCCACAAAACAACGACCAGCTCACAACCATTCTCAATGTAATTAACATTTGTCCTTAATTATTAAATAAATATGTCTATCATGTTTATGCCTATATAAATGAAAATGAAGTTCACGTGTGGAAATCAATGACACGTGTATTTTTGTAGGGTCATGGTAATTTAATCAAAATAGCGTGACTTAAAAAAGAAAATGTTAAAATTAACATAATTTCATTAATTACTTAGTACTGATGAAAAAAACTTATTGCCATAAAGATAATTAAGCAGGTGAAACTGAATTTTTTTAAAATTATCTATATGGTTGAAGTCAGCCAGGGCTTAAAATGAATCACTTACACTTTAAGTCTTCGTACTGCACGAATTACGTGAATAAATTAGTTTAAATCTACTTATGACACATACAATTCCAAAATAAAAGCACTGAATCCTAACGACATAAATTGTTTCAATATTGAGAGATTCGGAAGAAGGGGGGGGGGGGGTAACTGATCAGATAACTAAAATAAGTTGTACTAAACTGCAATAGCTTACGGTAACAAGAACAGATTTAGCTATCAATTACAGAATGTTCCAATGTGCCTGTTAGTTGTACCAGTACTACAGAACTAGAATCATACAATCAAGTAAACAGGATCAGACAATTGTATGGTATGTTAATAACTTAAAGATGTCCCAATTCCATGGGTATATGATAAAAATAATGCCTCGATTTCCATAACAGCGTACATGTTTACCTTATTCAAAGGATACGCATCACTGATAAATACAAATCAAATTGATATAAATGGTGTTACTTTATGAAATTCATATCCTTAAAGAAAACTAAAGGCACACAGCAATGACCAACAGGGATAAAATACACAAATGGGTAAATATATATTATATGATAACCATATATGCAATATGAGTGACACAATTAAATACATTTAGCAAAAATAAATATGGTTTTAATATGAGATGCAATGATACGCGATAATACAGGAAAATATGTACATATCCGGATGTATAGATATATTGTTGTCGTGTATTTTATATGCCTATACATCGATCATAACAAAAATAAGTTCATCTAAAAAAAGGGGGTGGGGGGTGAAGGTGAATAAATAATTCGAGCATGAATGGACTTTCTTAGAACCTTCACCACAATTGTAAGTGAAAAAAACAAAAAGAAAGTCAAAGAGGACTAAGACGGTCTTGTCTGCAGCTAAGCTAAAGCTACGCTTAGAATGACAACCGGGCTCTTTTCATTCACTCCCTGGCAATGTGTTGTATTTTCAAACGTTTCTCATAAAAAGGCCAAAAAAGAACAAAAAACCAAAAACCATTAACTGACAAGATTTGGAAGAAAAGTGCCAAAAGTGTCACAGATTTTTTTCAATGGAATACAAATGGAAAAACGAGCTCCACGTCCCACGATAAAACTCAAAATGGCCAATACCCACTCAATGTGATTACTAGATATCGAATAAACAAGAGCTATCGTTAGATCGAAAGACAGTTTTGTAGTTCGGATAGACTGAAGAGACGTTGAGGAGAGTTACCTTCAAATGAAATTCATTTACGACTGGACAATGCCCATAGTTACTGGAGAGGCTTTTCTTTTTCCTACGCACACACGGTCTTACCTCCCCAATGAATGAAATTCTCCTCTATAATCAATATCACATCGAGCAAACTCCTCATCATTCGATAAAGAATGCCATCATTAGTTCGACATTTAATTACTGTACTATAAAATCAATGAAAGGGAGGTGTTGTAAAGGTCAAACGCCTTTTTATATATACTCTTAAGGATGATCATCACCTACATAAGGGAGATAATTTATTATTTTTTTTCTTTGCAAAAGGGACCAGATGAGCGATGGTTTGGGATTTAAACTTAACCAAAAAAAAAATCCTGAAAAGCACTTCTTAATGAAAAAGCATTCTTGCATTTGGACTTTAAAATTGTCTCGAAGATGGAATGGTTTTGAGAAACTATTTGAAAACAAAATAGATAGGCGAGGGTAATGTATTGTATAGCACCAAAGCTTAGCCACGCGTGTGAAGTGATCGGGAGAAACCAGGTGACAAGAGCCCACTGCAGAAACGTGAGACTACCTTAACATAGTCGTGACCCACATGTCCTCAGATTAGCTGTATCTACACGGTTAAATAAATACAAATATGTACAAGCGTGTCAAAAATAAACTACCTTACTATATGACTTGAATTTTTTCAGCCGTATTCTAATATAATATATAGCTGACATGCCCTAAGGGGAAAAAATAATTCTTTGCAGTTGCCTTGAATATTCTTCACGTATACAATGATAGAAAATGGTATTTTGAGTATTTCAATTACACTGGCAAACAATTATTGTCTCTAGGTTTTCTTCCTTTCGAGATTCACTGTGTATACACCTTAATATGTCGACTGTGTTCGTGATCCAAGTTGTAAATGATCGGGGGTTTTGGCGATGGAAACTGTAGCATGCTATTGGAATATCAATGAATTCATTTTCCTATTGGCTGGTGGAATTAGAATCCGGAAACTAGACGCCACATCTCTCAAGCAAATAATTTACAAAAAAGCAACAGAGAATCCACGTGCCCGGAATATAGCGTGACACTAGAAACGGCGAACACAAGTTGGAATTCATTAATGAGCTCAGAATGATAATGTCGCATATCCCCATTTTGTAACCATCCAAAATCCATGAACTAAACAAAACGTTGACATTTGCACAGTCATCCGTCTATGATTTATGGAGATGAAATCCTTTCACAAGAAACTCCGATCATCGTATGGAGAATTTGTGGTGTTTTCAATATCCACGCTTTCCACCGTGTCCACACTCAGCATGCTTTCACTTTCCTCTCCCTCTCCCTCCTCCTCCTCCTCTTCCTCTTCCTCTTCCTCTTCATCTTCATCTTGACCCAGGTCCTTTTTACTGGAGGAGCTGTCAAAACTGTAAGGTGTTTTTTCGCCTCGCATTTCACATATCACATTTGTAAGGGCTTTGATGTAGTTCTTGGCTAGTGTCAGTGTCTCTATCTTTGAAAGTTTTCTGTCCAATTTAATGTGTGGAATCACTTCTCTCAGAGCTCCGAAAGCGTCATTCAAAGAGTGCATTCTCTGTCTTTCACGTTCATTGCTTTCGAGGCGACGTAAGTTACGCTCACGGGCGTTGAAACCCTTACGGCGCTTTGCAGACTTTTTCGGGCTTTTCATTTTTCTCTGTTCGCCATCATCTGTCATGTCTGTTGTTGAGCTGGTACCCGAATCAGAGGGTGATGCTGGCCCTTCGCGTCTGGCCCTTTTCCTTATTTGGTAATCTGTGGCTCTCAATCCGGGCAAGTCCCAGAATCCATCCGCTGTCGTCTGCTCCATGTCGTCTGCGTTGTCGAACTCCAGAGTGGAAGTCATGGCGCTGTGTTTGCCCGATCGCATCGCCTGAAAAGATAGAAGGAGCTACCAGGAAACACTGTCATTTTCTATCGTCAGTAAATTACACAATATTTAAACTTGGATCATTTGAATTGTGATTTACCTATAACCCGCACTTCAAATAAAAAGACTAATCACACAGGTAAATTATCATAATTCTGATATTTTTAAAAAGAGCGACCTTTGACGCAACTAAAGTGGAAGGGTGATTATTTGGTTTCCGTGTCGTGCCGACGTTCGACTAATTAAAGGTAACGTCGTCACTCTATTTACAAAAGTTTTCAAATAAAAGTTTATTCCAAGTGAATCTTAATGCTGCTACCAACTGCATGTCCTCAAAGATTATATTTAGCTCGCCCTATTGATTGACAGAACAAAACCTTCGTCATGCACCGAGTTCTCACGATAAAGATAATGTCCCCCTTTTCTATCCGTCTGTTTATTTTCATGATCATTTAAAGGTCGTTTGCTACAAAAGTTTACATTTTTCTATTGTACCTGACAATTCCCTCCCCCTCAATGTTTTGGCCGTAATACCAACAGACCGAGACGTCATATTTTAGGCCAATCTAAATTTAAAAATCCTCTGCACGCCCCCACGTAGTACGGATAATTTTCTCTCAATTACTTCAATTAATCGATCCAGAAAGACAAATGCGTTTGAATGGTTGTTTTGTGAACCCGCTGCAGAATGAATTCGTTTTCAGCATGAAATGTCAATACCAACAAGACCATTGTTTATAGGACGAGGTCTTATCACTAAAAGGTCTTCGCGTAGATAAACAGACCCCGCATTTACATGCAATTGTGTTTGATGTTTTCGCTCTTTTTTGTGACATCATAATTAAACAGGTACTCAATCTAAGCGCACATACACGTATATATATAAAGATTGTGCATGTAAATTGGATAATAATGATGGATGGGTGTCCTTTTATTCTTTCTCTCTCTCCCCTGAAATGGACAAATACCAAATGATGACCGTAAAACCTGACAGTGTGTCCTATTCATTTCAAAATGACATTTTATTGTCAAACACTGGTGTCTTGTGGGCAATCAATCAAAAATATCACTTCTCTACAAAAATGAATTATGGGGAATTTTTGTCGAGGCATTGCTTGACATGTACCTGGTCTGGTCGTTCGGTAAAAAATATATATATTTCTTAAAAACCCATTGATTTGATATCATTGGTTTGAACATTTTTTTATTTGGCGGCGTGAGTCACTGAGGACAAACTGACTTGTAATTTCAATAATTATGTCTTGTTTCTGCGTACATTCATCCTAACAACACGATCTACTTCAATGTGATTTTCTGTTCGATTTCCGCCAAAAAAAAGTTTAATAAGAAATTAATAGCAAAAACACTGTCACTTATGTCTTTTAAAGACATGTGCATGAATAGTTTAACCATGAGGATTTTTAGGGAGAAAAATAGATCGATCACAGATGTTGCTATTTCTGAGCAGACGAGAGACTGGGTTGGTTACCGGTAAACAACCCGGATGTACCCCCGTATTTTGGCTACAGGACACCCCTTCTGCACGGAAGTCGCCTGGAACCAGAGGAATGCTGCAGCTCCGAGCGACAGCCCGGATTCCTCGGGAGATAAAACAACGGACTTTTCACTGCCAACACTCATGAAAGCACGAAGGAAGCACATGTCAAATATCTCTCTCTCTCTCTCTCTCTCACATAATGTCAGACGGAGATAGCCTATATATGCACCTGTAGAACATATGACCCTGGTCTGTGCAGTATCTCATTTTTAAGGAGGTTTTTCGCCTATTGTGAAGATTACATTTCCGAGTAAAAAAACCCGGTATCAAACTGTCAAGAAGGAAAGAAATTAACGTCTCTCTCCCGTGTGACCAGTGGCTAAATTGTTTTCTTTTCGCAGAACGAAGGAAGAAGCCCGAAATTTGTGTCTTGTCATAAAAACTGACAGAAGCTAACGAGAAATTGTCTTCCCTGACGGGTAACGTGTCAGGCTTTGTCAACGACTTAATTGCAGCGAGGGGATCGATAAGCTATTGTCACATTTCCCCGACACCCTGCACGATACATCGGTTAGTGGGGGGTGAATAGTACTCCGCCACTTTACTTTGCTACATTACGGTTTTATATCTGTTTAATATTCATTTTATCATCCACTTTTTATCGATGTACTTGTTCTACATTAAGCTACACAGTTGGTCTAGTAAAATCAATTTCTCAAATATCAAGGATGAAAAATTGGCTGCTCCAAAGAATTGCGAGAAAATGTTGTATTTTCTGCAATGAAGGCAAATAATGGAAAAGATACAGATAACACTAATTTGGCATGAAAACGATGCATTCGAACATTTTTTTACTGCAAATACGAAAGAACAACTTGTTGAAATCAGAACAACAGTTGATTAAAAATGTACGAACCTGCATTAAAGTATAGAAGCTTTTTAAATCAAATTTACACTTCTCAGTCGCCGAAATGACGGCAAATAGTGTAACACGTTAGGAATAAGAATGAACGGGGGGGGGGGGGTGTAAAAAATGATGAGGTACATCAAAGGAAAGTAGAACTGAAATAAAAGCAAGTGAGTTTTACCTATATCATGGTCCTATCTCTACAGTTGAGTGCCGACACTATACATGAACTCGTTCGTCAGGCGTTACTCCTAGGGTTTAACGTTATCAGGATGAGCACATATATACGCTTATCTCTGGGAATTAAACCTAATTTTCAAAACGCTGCCGTTTTACAATGTTTTAATTTGTAGATTAAACCCTCTCTCTTTTACTTCACGGTTTCGACTATATCTAAGTCTCTCTCTCTCCCTCTCGGGGGTTTCGAAGGTTTTGAAGGCCAAACTCAAGTACGTAGACAAGTTCTTTGATTTGCGAAAGTCAGCGTCCTAATTATTTTGAAGAAAACAAGGGCACTTGACATTTTACCTTATATAACATGAATTTGAATGATCTATATGCTAATATTCTATGGTAAAAAACCGACGATACGATAAAACCGCAAATATCTTTTACATATGTATAGTATTTTTTTTAAAAACAAACTCCTCTCTCTCTCTCTCTCTCTCTCTCTCTCTCTCTCTCTCTCTCTCTCTCTCTCAAAGTATGCACTCATTCATTAAACGCCCATTCATGCATAGTGAGATACTTACTTGAAAAGTTTGCGTGAGAAATCCTTCAATTCAATTTAAATATTAAGAAAGTCCTTTTATGTTTCACCAATGCTGGGAATTCGTGTAAAATCATGCGTTTGTCTTTCAAGGAAAAATTCCCTGTCCGATTTTGACAGTCCCGTTTTCTCTTGCTATAGCTACTATAATGTCAACTGCCAGTTCTAGTGACTGTCGTCTGCCGCGTAAAGGGAATTAATATCCTGATGATAACACACACATAATACGAGAGTTTGTAGTAATTATCAATCGATTCGAAGTAGCCAATGAAAATATGACGTTGTCTCGCCCAGGCGTTCGCCGTACTCTACGCACGATCAGAGTGGGTGTCAACAGACGATGCTTGGGGTACAGGCAGAGTGCTTAGGCTGATCCGGTAGAGCCAGGGGCTATAACGTAACGCGACGAGCAGAAAAATCTGTAAAATATTGAAAAAAGAGGTTTAATGAATGATGTAGACTCAGGGTATGTTTTTTGACGATAATTGCGTAATTATGTATGAAAATCGCTCCCCTATAACCAGGAAATTTTTTTACTGCAATCCGGTATCACACCGAAAAAAAAATCACACAAACCTCTGTTAGAATACACTGATCTTGATTTAAAACAAGAATATTAAATACTGTAGTTAAACGTGAATTTTTGGCAGGATTCGCCCGTATATTTTGATGCAGGAGATTGATTTTGTTCAATGGGGCGGTGGAAAGTTAGCGATGTAAAATCACGGTATATTGTTTGTGATCAATACTGTGCAAAGTGAACGTCTACATTCTGATTTCACTGAAGTCACCATTATAGAACTACTAAAACTGTCATTTCCGAGGGCCGGGCGATTAATCCAGGTGATTGAAAATGGAATTAATTTGTCATTTTCCGACAGAATATCATTTTTTCATTAAGAATAATAATTTTTATACCACGCGGGTTTTAGCCTTCCGAAGACGGCCTATAACATGAAAAAAAAACAGTCGTAAATCGTTTTCATAGCACCTGTTAATTTTATTCATAGTAAATAGACAATTCATTTAACGAAATGGTCATCAATTTCTCGACGAGGTTACTGCGCAAAATTTATTGCCACACACACACAGACATACGAATTGTAGAGGCCAGCTTATCGGTTTATAAACGAGCCTATATGTCACTTTCATCTGTTTCAACCAAATGCTGAATCTTACTGAAAAATCGTGTGGGTCCAATTATACTTCAGGGAAAATCAGTCAAATGGGGCAGATGTTGTTGACACTCTATATGTACTAACATCTATTACTGCATTTATAGTTCGAACGCAACTCGGAGCATAATTTTGAACTGAAAATAAGCTGCGCGTGTTAAGCCTCCGTCTCCCAAGTACTAGCATTGTAAACTACTAAAAGAGACATGTTAAACCTATTTAAGCTTCCGTTGTAAAATTAAATTTCGACCAGTTCGATCTAAATTTGCTCAATCTAAAGGACGCGCACCTGTTGAATTTTCCATCCACTTAAAACTTGCCCCATCAGCATAATATCAACACTTGTTGAACGGTAGATAGAGCGATTGCTTGTTGCGAACAAACCATATACATACGTTACAGTAAGTCAATAAATGCACGCTCGATTTATATATATTCGATTATGCTGGTCATATTTCTAACAGGATATTTTCAATTTACTAACAAGCTATTTGCTAATATATCTACACATGTTCGAAGCAAATAAACATTCAGTGGGTTATTTTAGGTCAATATACCTTGTTTGTATGTATATGTTGTTGCCGCAAGAATAAAAAAATGAAAATGTATCTTTCTTTCTCTCTCTTTCACGAATCCCCTCTAGCTGGACCTTAATTGTTTATAGGTACATTGCTTTAGAAACAAATTAAGCAGATTAAAACCGATAAAGAGGGGATAATACCCTAGAAATTGATATTTCTGCTACCACTGTACTATCATGTCCGCGGGTAAAAAGCCGAAGCTCGGACAATTGATGATAAATGTATTGGTGGCCCCGAGCAGGAAGCGACAGGTGTGAAGATACAGGTAATTTTGTTCCTAGGCCGTGACACGAGTCGGAGAGGCTGCGTTGTAATTGACAAATTTTATATAATTTTGTTCAGGCTGAACTTTTTTTTACAGTTCTGTAGGTCTTCCCCTTGCCTTGAACCATCTATAATAGCTACAGGGAGGAAATTGGTGTCGCGAGTTACATATATATTATGCATTGGGTGCTCCCCTTTTTCCGAGAAAAAAAATTATTACGATTGCTAGTAAATTTGACAAGATCTAGTTTTAGCTGGATTTTAATTCATATCAAAATGTTTTGTCGGTATATTTCAATGTAGATGATTATATTCGGTCGGTTTGGTAGATCCTGGTATACACGTGGCATACTATAATGAACTCGGTCATAGACATGAATGAAAAAAGGAAATAGTTAATAATTATCAAGTCCTTATAGAAAGTAGCTGGAGTACTTATATCTGAAGCGGTTTAATTGATGGTCTATGGTAGTTATATAATCAAATAGCGATGCTGCGGTGCAAAAAGGGGAGTAATGAAAGATTATAGCTTATTATGGATCTAACTCGCCAAACAATTAAAAACACGAATGAAGGACTTTCGACCTAAAACCCGGAACCTTCTCAGGTTACAAAACATGTCTTTGCTTATGAAGGGATAATTTCTACCCCAAGGGCGCAAACAAAACCAAAAAACACTGTAACAGCAGTTTACTAAATCCGTTAATAAATATATCAAATTCTGTGTCACAAACAGTAGAACTTGTTTACACAAACGCACACCACGATTTTCGTCATCATTTGGAGCTCCAATCGGGATGATCGTTTCAGGTTGCTGGTTTTTTTTTTTTTTATATATTTATCGTTAACTTATATTATGTTCCGGATATCAATTATCAGAGGAAAACGAGTTTTTATGCTCGCAATGTTTATAATTGCATAAATTAGTACGGATTCGGGCCGTAGACGGAAATAAGACACTAATTCTTTGCCACCGTTCCTTTACATACATTCCGATCCGTTCGTTGTCTTTTATGTACCGACAAGCGGATCTCTCTTTACAAGCTGGAATTGCTCAAAACAACTCTAATGTTTGGGGCATAAACTCCGCGGCCCTGGAGACATCTATTAATCAAGCGGACACCTTAGCTTTCTCTTTTTGTCTTTACATCTCTGTTTTCTGGCCTGATTGATCACAAGACTTGTATTTTACTACCCGTCTTTATATTAAGAAAGGATTAGGGGAATTTTTTATTCTTTTGATTTCAACTTTTCCAAAAAATTCGCATCCTTTTCCCATTCCAATATCGTATATATAGTTTTATTCCCTTCTGAAAACCGAGAAATGACACCCCCTCCCCCTACAATAGAGTGGAATTGTTCTATATGCCATTATTGCCAACTGGTGATCGTGGATATAAAGGCTAAAGTGATACGGCCTCTTGGCTTTCTCTCATAATGTAATAACGTATCGAGCTTGCGTGTTTACAATGCGATCTCTTATTTTCATAGATATTTTGATCTATTTCCTAATTTAGCGCTGTCTTTGACTTCATAAGATGAAACGCGAAGCCAAATTGTGAGTTGTAGGCTTTCAAAACCCGTAGATGGCTTTATTAAAAAGGGGATTGCTAAAACGCGACAAAGGGGGAAGAGGGCGTTTGCATACATGTAAATCGGGAATGATATAATATTTTCAATATCGGTCGGCAATCAAAAAGTATTTAAAAAAAATAGACTTACAGTTTCTGCTCCTTTTAATAATGCTGTACACAAAGGCTGTGGAAGGTTGTGCTTTCAAGTAGTGATTATCTTTGATCATTCTCCATTTTGATGGAGATGGATGGATATTTTGATTTATATGTTGGTGGTCGCCACAAGATTTAATGCAAGATTTCTTGTATTCTTAGAAATGGTAATTAAATTTGTACTCAAATTGAAAATTAAAAAAAAATTCATTGGTAGAGGAATAAACTTAAAACCATAAGTATTAAAGGCTGTCACTGCTGTCGTTCGTATCAAACGCAGGTAATCTAGCTGTATAGAAACGTGCTCGGCATTTTTTTCAGAGAAAGGTTAGCAATCTATGACAGGAAAATATGCAAATCTAGCATTAAATTTTCAGGATATGATCATTGTTCGGGGAAACTGATGTCAGTGCTTGATTAATTGATATAAAAACGGAGCGACCGGGCCTATGTTTTCTGTGGAGAAAGCGAGGTTGAAATGAACAGTCATTAAGCATACTTTCTCTTAACCATAATAATAGTTTTATCTTTTCAGGAAATTAAATAACTAATTATCATTCAAAAAAATATGAATCGTCATTTAATGAAAATTTGATATCTGTATTACAGTTTTAACGCATGCGTCGGAGAGCCCCCATTAAGTACACACCACAACGAGCAACAAATCTGTAATTATCATTGGAGATTTATTGATAGTGGTCGAGAGTAGTAGTAGATGACTAGATACGCTTGCCTTCGTCCCTGTATAGTACACATTTAATCGTGACATAGTCGCCAATCGAGAAATCGACGCCGACCCCCCAAACCCCTACTTTTGAAATGAATTTACACAATAAATTGACGTCGTTACAGCGTAATCTCGAGGGTGTGTCGTTGGGGTCACGTTGATGTCTTTATCGTGCAATATTGAAAAATAAAAATCCCTCAACAACCCGAGAATTGTGCGTGAGACGGTGTGATCGTCACTGATATAATGCACAATTACAACAAATATACTAATCTCACAAAATAAACTATCAACAGTTTCTGTTTTTCGAGTTTTTAATCAATGGGTCTATCAACTGTTTCCCCGGGCACGAACGGCATCAATTGGCCTGAAGGGTCCATTAAGTTGCCTTAATGCTCAATCAATTCATATATCCTAACCAACTTGCTAAATACTTGAACCGTATGTGCTCAGCTGTTCGGTAGCACAAATGAACCGTGCGTCCGGTAGCGCAATATGTCGCAGACGACATATCCAGGGACAATAAGTGTACTATCAATGCAACTTGGAGAGACCAGTTTTTGCAATATGAACAGGACGTACGCGATGTTCGTCAAGTCTTCGCAAATATAAATAGCATAATAATAATTCTCCAGTGTGATAGAGGATCAATAACGATTCCATATTTAGACCTCCAGAAACATCAACTATGGAAGGAGTGTTCCGAACGTCATATCCGTGGGTGCTTTTTCTTTAATACAATGTCAGATACGACGGATCACCCTCAAACTCAAAAACCTGCAAGTGTTCGAAATATCGGTTGTCTCAATCTTACATAATAAACAAAAAAAAAAATCCGTTATAGAACGGAATAACCCCACTGTATTTTTTTCTTCGGACTACCGATAGTATTATTAGAGTCTGGAATGGCACAGTACTCAAGAAGGCTTGAAGATGGGAGTTTAATTCAATAAAAATCGAAATAGAGGCTTGAAATTCAACCCACACCTTTCCCACTCAGAGCCGGGCTTAATTATTGCCGATCGTTACGAGTTCTGTGAATAATGATTGCTTTTTTTATAAGACCTAATTAAGCTCATATAAACGACATTTTTGCATGCATCGATCTTACTCAAATTCACATCCCAATAGTGAGCAATTTGTCAAAATAATTCAAAGTTTCACTTAAAATAGTGAAAGTGTTAGAAAAGTGTCAATTGGTCATAAAATCGTTTTCATTCATATTTCAGAAGACGTTTTTTGATATAAAAAACCTTTTTTGATATTTAAATAATATGCAAATTGTCAATATGCATTATGGATGAAAATATCATAGTTTCACCAATATATGTAATACTGAATTCAGTTTTCAGTACATACAATTTAAACCTTATGAGCAACCCTAGTGCTTCGTCGAAAACACAATTTCTGTTTTGAAAAGAATGGTTATAACAAAAAATACAACAAACAAAAAACAAAAAAAACAAAAAAACCTGGGGAAAGAAAACTCAAATCCCTGGAAGACCGGACAATCAAGACTATTGAATTGCAAGACATGTAATAATTCTCGTAGCAGACATCATGTTGCTTGCCGTTTTGTCAACTTTTGGAAGGTTATCCCCGAGTACAATGAATGTAGTAACGAACTAGACAGAACCTTATTGATTGTTGATGAGGACAGCATTGAGAATAAGAAATTGACTTATTATACTCCAAGACAAATGTCGCTGACCGATGTACTATCCTGTCTTCCCCATTCTATTCCCTGCCCCACCTTTAATTTTTAACCCCAAAAAGGAATTGGTAAATGATGCAAACAGTAATTATTTTATTTTGCCTTTCCATTCTCTGCCTCCCCCTCCACCCCCAAAAGTAACGATAAACAACGCACCCAGTTTTGTTTGTCAATAAACATGTTACGTATTTAAAACTGGTAATATCTTTCTCCTCCACCCCCAAAAGGTTATGGTAAACAAAGTATACCTACTTTGGTTTTCAATAAACATGTTACGTATTTAAAACTAGTAAAGTCCAAAATTGAAAAGGTGTTATTTACACCATCAACCCAATCACCCCTATCCCCTCCCCCGCATTTCATGTGTGCATCGCTCTAACTGCGTTTCCCTTTTCGGGTTTTCATTCCTGACGAAATATTACAGTGTAGGTTGAGGCCACAGAAACAAACAAAATGTAGGACAGAATCCAATTAAAAATTGATGAAACGTTGCACAAATTTAACTTGATTATGCTACGATCCGATTCTCAAAGCAATCCGTTCTGCCATAAAGTTTTCCTACAACCGATGGGAATAATTGGTGGGGTCGGCATTAATTTGTCGTAGTTTATAGGAAAATACTATCGATTCCGCTGGAATCCAGTTTCATTCAATGACGCCGTGTATAGTAGCAGCTTTAGTAGCACATTACTACGCCAAAAGCTCTGCGTCGAAATGGCAGATAGACACACGTCATTCCGTGAAAAAAGTCATCAAATTGTCAAATAGCGTAAGACGGTCGTATGAGGCGGATTTTGGGGGTCAACAGTTTTATTCTTGATCTTAAAGGAAACTGGAAACCAGCACTTGTGATTTATATTGATTCTTCCATCTCTTGATACCAGTACACCTTGTTCAAGCATCTTAAGAAGGCGACGTGGAGTTGGTTTATGAAAGAAGATTTTTTCTCAAGATACCGAACGCAGGAAAGAAAAGTTTTTTAAAAAACGTTGTTCTTGCAATACATTTGCAACAGTTCTTCAAATTCTATTGGTGTTTATTGTCATTAATTCTTATTACCAAATGGAACCCACCCAAAGTCTGCAAGATAAGATTGAACGTATGTCCGTTTAGTTTGGGATCTCGCTTCCGTTATGTTATCAATTAAAAAAGATTTATTATTTTTCAATGACAGAAAAATAACAATGGTTAACCACCAATGCTTCTCTTGTTTATTCCCAGCATGTGCACATCATTAATAAGTTATTTTGCTCCTAAAAATACATATCCTTTAGTAGCGCAAAATCGAACCTATCAATTTGGCGCACCAGGAAGCTGTGCCTTATACTCGAGTCCTTCGTGGGGCGAAAACAGAATGTCAAGGGAACTAGGGATCTGCCTGCATGTCACTTTAATTAATCACCGTAGCTGCAATTGCATACTGGGAAATATCTTAAAGTGCAAATGACAGTGCCATTATAATGAGTAACTGTTCTGATTTTTTGGAGTAACAGGAAATCTTTCTATAAAAATAAATCGCCGAAGTCCTCTTTGTCAATTACTGGTTCTTGAGTCACCTGTAATAATTACAAGGGCTAAAGCCCGAGTCGACTGCATATTAATTAACAAATGACTTACAAAAATAGACGGTTCACAATGAAGTAGACTTTAATGGTTCTGAAGGTAATTATATATTTAATGCGTCTCTCTCTCTCTCTCTCTCTCTCTCTCTCTCTCTCTCTCTCTCTCTCTCTCTCTCTCACACACACACACACACACACACATAAATTGACACACGAACCACAAACCCCTTCGATTCTAATTATGGTTTGCAGAGAAATTGTATCCAAAGAACTTTCTGTCACAGATTGCAAAAACCGAACGTCCGTTTTAGATAATCTGCTCTCATCGATCGGTATTCGAATAGATATTATAGGTAAATATAAACCTAAAGGTAACCTTTTCGAGATCGGGTGCATTATACTAGTATGTTGATTCATACATTTACATTTTTAGTAAACTTTTTTTTTTTGCTCCTAAAGGGACTTAGACACGATTTGAGCTCAAGATTTCAACATTTATTTTTCCATTTTTAATGTTTAGAATGGTTAATATGGGTATTTTTAATGCTTTGTCAAAATTTGAAAGTCAAACACTGAGTTTAAAGCAAGATAAAGAGTTTGAAATTCTTTGTTTTGTAAACAAAGCTCGAGCCTTGATATTGTTTACGTATGTGTTTTATTGGTATTAGTTTCAATCAAATGTTGCTTTCTTCTGTTGATGATATTATTTATGAACACATTGAATCAGTTTACCTTCTTTTCCACGAGTCATTTTGTCAACAATAGTAATTTCATACTTTACATTATTCGTAAACAAATATAAGACTCGAGCTTTGTTTACAAAACAATGGATTCTTGCCTCTGTATTTCTCTTATAACTTCTAACATTCAAATTTTCGTCAACCATTCAAAATGTG
This sequence comes from Magallana gigas, assembly GCF_963853765.1. NCBI lineage: Eukaryota > Metazoa > Mollusca > Bivalvia > Ostreida > Ostreidae > Magallana > Magallana gigas. The sequence continues at coordinate 14,134,849 of NC_088859.1, read as the reverse complement.
CAAGTAAATCAATTTATACATAAAAATAGAAAATAAAATTTTGATCTCAAATCGTGTCTTTTAGTCCTTTTAATGCCAAATTGCAGAAATACCCATCCGCATAACTGTACATGTACAAAATAAAATGTGGGATTAACTTGTATAACATATTGTGAAATATGAAAACAAGACATTTGGCATTTTGGAGAAATCTCACACGTGTTGTGAATATCCTGGGGGAATTAATGACGGTACAAATAATACAATGTATGCACATATGTTTAGAGCATACAGATTCACGTTTTATTTGGACCATGTAATGGGGTAATTTCACACGACAGAAGACACATCTGTAATAAGTATAATGACCTCAAACAAACAAAACAAAAAACGTTTTACACAGCCTATAAATCAGACAGGAAGAAAGCCAAACTTTGACCTTTAAACTCGATAATGAGTCTTAATTAAAAGAATATTTTACAGGAAATATTCACAAGACTCTTACTCGAACGCAAAACATGTCTGGCTTCTTAGAGCACAGTTCAATTGAATTTAAAAAAAAAAAAAGGTGCTTTTGTTTTCGGCATTTTTTTTCATAAATCGACCACAATTTTTACTGTTCTTTTCCATTATTTTATGCACTTCATACGATTAAGATTGATTTTGCAAAACCGCTTAATTATGATAATTTCATTTCAAAAAAACTTTTTTCTTAAGGTGACAGAAATAGATGGGCTCACAAATTTACTCTCTCGTTGCAATTGCTTTTGGGAAATTCAGATAAAAGCACGCGGAAGATATGGAAAATTGAGATTGATTTGTCAAAATTAATGAAATTGTCGTAACAGTCTTATCGTTGTGCGAAAGCCGGATTTCACGCTTCTACAACTGCCCTGAAGTGAACCCAGGCACAAGATTAATTATATTTACATAACATTAAAACACCATCTCATTTATTATTGGCGTTTCAGTTAGCCTTACCGCAAAATTGACACAGTTCTAATTTATTGAAAACCATTTTTACTTGAATTTGATTTTTAAGCTGAAGTTCGTTTTTCCTAGGGTGGGGGGGGGGGGTGTAATTCCGCTATTGTATCTGACACATATTATAAAAATATGTTTTTGAAATAAGTCGTACTTGTTCTGTGAAATTATCTCTGTAAAATTAAACACATGTAAAAAAATTAATATGCGTTATGTCCGTATATTGATAGATTGTATATTCCCATAAACTCTGATATTGACAGCGCGAACTTTTAACCCGCTATTGAATTACCGTCCATTTGTCGCATAATATAGTCCGTCGTTACTAATTTATTCCCAGAAAGCAATAAATGTGTACATAAAGACAAAAAGAACAGAGTCACTCAAGGCGCTGAAATATTGAATTAATGAATATCGTTATTATTGCATGATAATCCCCAAAATAATTTGAATTATGGATGGAGAAAGCAATGAGGTTTTGCTGTCATGAAAGGAATTGCATGCTATTAAGCCTTGGTGCTCTAAAACAAAACGATAGTGATGTCTGAGTGGATTGGTTTATATCCAACACCCCCCCCCCCCCCCCTTGCAATAAAGTATACATTTATTTATTTATATATTTTTTTGCATTACTATGAAATGAACTAGACTAGTAGAGGGGAAAATTGGTGATACATGCATTTCGAGGATTCAGAAACTAGGTACCATGGTACCCGGAATCGACTTCAAAACACACTAAGCAATGGAGTTACGACTGTAAACTGATCACACCCGGTATCAGAAGTAAATAAATCGCTACAGTTTCATTAAAGTTGTTTTCTAAATGCATCAAAATGAAACAACCGCTGTTCTTAACAGTTTTGGACAACAAATTGCTCTGTCTGCTTTGACGATCTATATCTTGCTACTGAGCCTTCGTTGTCAATCTTTTACCATTTTCTTAACTTGGTGAGGCTCTACCACAATGGCGAGAAAACTAACCATTTTAATTATGATCTTCTCTGTTTTATCTAAACTTTGCAAAAATATAGATTTTTTTATGTAAGCAACCCTGCAGACCATTTTCAGTTGATAGAACAACAGATGAAAACGTCTCAAACAACACCTTACATTACTATACTTGTTGCATTCAAATTTCCAGAGATGCAACTGATTGAATGCATATTTAGAAAAATATTAAATGCAAACATAAGAAGTAAACATCATTTAGTCTGCATGTCATTAAAAACTGCAATTGCCAATTACGGTATATTGACATTTTCGTTGCCAAATGTTTTGGATCCACTCCGCTCTCCTCTTAGGGAAACTGAGCGGGTCGGACCGAAAACCCTTGACTTACGAAGATGCTACATTAACTAAAATAAACGTTGTTTATTGCCGAAATAACTTCAGTGATGTAACGTGACTTGTTCCATTCAGAGCAAGATAGAGACGGTACGACTACCAGGGGAGAAAGAAGAACTAAGTTTATCTCAGTATCACCTTTGATGGATTTATTACAGTCGGTACAACCTTAGAGCTTAAATGCAAATCGGCCAGAATACCTGAGAATATAAAAAAAAACCATATTTTCATGCTCGTTTACTTACACGTGTCTATAGCGATTTAAAGCTTAAAAAGACAACCTATTAGAGTATGCATTAGCATGGTAATCGCATGTAAATGCCGATTGATTTTCAGTTTTAATGTTATATTTATTGTGAGCTCTATAGAAAAGTAACAGTTCGTGTATTTTAAACAAATCTAATGTAAGCTAAGTATAGATATGCAATTGGTTTGTTTATGACTGGTTGGCGTCACTGTGAGTTTTACGATTTCGCTTTACGTATGCGGAAAAACTTGGGACAAAGCAAGGTGCTATTGTAGCGTAAAACCCACTACGTCACCTTATGTGTCGATATAAGTATTCATGTATATTAAGAATATTCAGCTATGCATGATAAAAATAATGTGTGTTTTTTTCGTTCCGCAAGACGCGTCTTTTAAAAAACAATGCAAGTACAGGGAACTCCGGAAATGTCCCAATGTTCGAAAGGACACAAGATCAGAGCCCAATGAGGATTTCATGATGTCTGCTCGCAGAGTAAAACAACAACTGGGTCATCTGTCAGGTCTCCACAGTATAAGTGTGATAAAAGCAAGGAAAAAGCGATAGGCATGAAAGCTGTCACCTACCTAATAAAGAAACAGTGTTGTCAAAGGTCTAAGTGAGGGATTCATGCTTAAAATTGCAACAGTGTCAGGGGAAGTCTATTTTTGGTTACTCGTATGGAAGAAATTTAAGCATACAGATTACATCATCAAAACTTTTTATTTTTTAATTGCAGTTTTATTTTTACATTGCTTTAATTTTGATATATGACGTCACGTTGTTGTCATGACAAACGGATGTTGTAAGTAAAGGAAATATAATTGGTCGAGTTAATTCAAAGGAAAAAAAGTGTCAAACAGATTATTCTCCATGAAATAAAAAAGAAATGGCTGTTGTCACGTGTCAATAAACTCTCTGAGCGACAACAAAAAACAAGGAAACTATTGTACAAGTTGTTCGTTTTGTAGTTTGTTGGTTTACCTCAAAGCAGGCAAAGTTCTGCTTTTCAGTTTTGGTATTTCCTTGAGTAACTCTTTGGTTAGATTTATCAACCATGAAGACTAATGTGTTTCGTTGTTTGCTTTTCAATCTTAATTAATGTCAAATAAAAAAAACTTTCATCAGATAACTACCCATTTCAGTTTGTTGTATCAAATCATCGTTTAAATTCTCTACAACGTATATACAATTCATTGCAAAAAAATTTATCAATTGCAAATCATGCGGCGCTTTTAACTGAGACGTTTCTCTTTTATATCTGCAGATTTAAATACAATTTCCGCAAAAGGATATAGCTTAAAAGATTTTTAGAAGAAAAAGCCAATAAAAGAAGGAACTTACATTGAGGTCTGACAATTCTCTTGGGGAGCAATAAAGAGAAATATCCTAACGGTGTCACAGGTTCGGCGCACGGATTAACTTTTCGTTAACATTACACCTGTCAGTCGGTCGTCAGATTAAAGCTTGAGGGGGGCGGGGCCCAACGTCACGCCATCAATCAAAAACTGTCAAGCTTATTTCCCATTCATGGTAAGTATCCCATCACCTTTTCGATTAACTCTTATCAAACAGATATACAAATTGATGCATTTCATCTTCCATAGCGTACATCCCTTTCTCGTGTTCGTATACGACCAATTAGGGCTTTGTTTTCAAGAGAATCCGGAGAGGCTGTAAAATTGCCGGATATTCTTCTCTCAAAGTATCGTAAAAATTATTCAAATGAGGTTATTAGTTGCCATTATGCAAAGCCGTAATAAATGTTCCTTATTAAAATATGACAAAAAAAGGCTAGGTTGCGACAATCCCGTGTTGTTTATCATAACACAAGCGGGACAAATTAAGTACACGTACCTGAACAAGGTAGCGAAATTAAATGCAACAAAATACACAGTTAATCAACCAAATACAAATATTAGCATGCAGAGAGAAAGTGCGATGTTTTTAATTTTCAGACTCAAAGTTTTGACAACACCGGACTCTGTGGTTCTGAATTCCAGACACATCCATTTGTTCCCTTATTTTGAGATACGTCGCGTTTATGCAAGCATGGTAGTCCTTGGTTCACGTGGAGTAACCATTCTGTTCCCCAAGCAACGTCTACGCTGGCAGTAATGCCACGAGGTCACAATTCTCAATAACTTTCAAGTATGTTGACAAATTATGCTGTATTCTAACTTTTGGTCAAGTGCTGAAGTCGGCTTTGACAAATAGATTGACCTTGAGTTTCCTGAAGTGTAGACACTAGAAGTGTGCAAAAGAGTGCTTTAAGAATATTGCACTTTAAAAATCTCATACGTGTACATGTAAATGCGACTTTCGCTTATAGTAGGCATTATTCATGCGTAGTGTCAAAATTGTTTATCAATATTGTAATTATATAAATATCGTTGAGTTTTTAATTAAAAACTGTTATCTCACTGTTGCTTGTTAAGTTTTTTTTTTTAATAAAAATCAATGTATGGTAAAAGGTCTTTTTATATTCATTTTTACGTTAGTTTGAAATGTCAGTAATAAAATGATAATGAAAATATACATTTGAGATAATACATTAAACTAGTTTTTTAAAGTGTGAACTTCACTTAGTACTCTCGACCAATTAGGCGAAACCAAAATAAAAAAGAAACTAAACAAATGTAGCGGTTCATTGGCCGAAATGAGGTCGTCATATAGAGGAGGAAGGCCAGGTAAAATGCGCGTGTAAGCAAGCTTTACGCGTGGTTGAGCCAAATAGTGGTTATTGATACAGTAACAAATAACTGAGTTAGCATACATCAACATTTTCTTAAGGGTGATTTTCAGATATATATGCACTGGTGTGTATACATATATACATGTACCAAACATACGGATACCAATGTAAACCTCAGTTCATTCAGATGTACATCTAATATGCCTAAGGCTACAGTCAATATTCAATTATTTATTTACACAAGTTCGGTCTGATGTAGGTGTAAGACTTGTAAATACTGATATTTACAACAATAGCGCAGTTTTCTTTAAGCAATACGTCTATCAAACAGTTTTATCAATTGATAAAGAATGAGTTCTGTAATGCTTATATGCGTCCGTGCTCTGGCCTTTGGCATTCCCAAATGAACATCAATTCTGACAAATTTAAGGTTAATAACAACTTATTGGTCTACCAGCAACGAGTTTGACGTTTATATACAGTCTTTGCATACGTATTTCTCAATGGTAACATCGGGTTAACATCTTTCTTAAATTCTCATCATTGAACCTATCTGTAGCACATAACGTCTTTGATATAGCCCTCACAACTATTGCCTATCCAGACTCGCTTACTTTGTGGTTACCCAAGCTCCTGTGGGTGACCATCTAAAACATTCATCGCAAGGTCTATTTAGGACCCTTTCTCTTTCCTGTGCGTCTTCATAGTCTTTATGATGGTTATATAACAAGGCTTTATCTCCGCCCCACCCCACATATTCTTTATTAAACCTTTTTTTTTTTATTTCAGTTTTTTTATATTCCCTCTTCGTTTCATTTCTTTATTTAGTATTAAATGCCACCAAGAGTTCCCATCACGATATACCGGTTTATGATATAGTTTTAATCTTTCCACAGAACTGACATGAAAGCCAATTAGTTTCTACATATACATGTACATAAATTCATGATGGTTTATGACTAAGTATTACGATACCAACACACATATGCATGCATTAGATTCAAATTTAGGCCTTTATGATAGCTCATTAAGAGGGAGGGGAGCACCGGAACATTGCTCTTGTTTAATTCGGTAAGCATACACATAAAAGTCTGAGAGACACACAGAGGTGAAATCGTTTTCAAATTTAGCAGGGTAGTTCAGATATATTCGTATGTATATAGAATTTTAGGATAGGACTGATATCACGATATCCTCCGGGTGAACCTTTCCTTCATTCACAAGATTCTCACGAACCACGGGTAGAAGTTACGTACGACTGCGTAACATCCATCGATCACGAATCTCACAGCGTACGATCTAACTTCATACAATTAATATTACCATTGACGTCTGCCGTTCTCCTGTATTTGATTACCTTAATCTCAGAATCTTTACATTATTCACAATAACGATGCACTAAAGAATCATTGTGAATATCAGATAGGCGTTTTTGTGCATTGAAGTCATTATATTAGCAAAAGTGGAGTGGAGACTTAACCGTGCGGTATACAGCATTTCTGATACATTCTGATGAATGCAAGATAGCGCATGGTTACATGGCGTTGTACTTTAACAATTTTATGTTGTCAGATATTATGCCATGTAATAGATGACAACCTCAAACTGGACAGTAAATGGGTCAGTGTGGCAGTGATCGTACAGCTCTGTCACCTCTTTGTACTTATAGTAGGTGTCAATAGTTTAAAAAACGTTTTACTGAATAAGATATACCGGTAGTATTCAATCAAAGCTTATAAAGTGCCATTCTAAGGTCAAAATGTGAGCAAAACTATCATTTTTGAATATTATTACCAAAGACAGTGAGATGTAGATTTGAAAATATCCACGCACGGGGTTAATAACTTCCATAATCAACAAGATTTGTCTGGCTTTTGAGCTAAGACTATGCAATCGGTGCATATTTCACTTGAAACCGCGTCATTTATATTTTGTTTTGACGCTAGAAATAGAAGGCTTCGTCCAACCGAAAGTCGAAGGTCTTGTTAAAATGGTGTTTACCCCTTATCAACTCTTTTTTTTAATATTTGAACTTGACCTCTGACCTGTATAATATGTAAATAATTTAGAAATGAGTACCGGGACATTTTTAGAAAATGACGCGGTTTATTTATTTTCTAGCGTATTTTCCTGTATTTTTGTCCGTTCTACTGACATGATTAATTGAAAATTGTTTCATCCCTGTAGAAAACCTTAATCGGATTTTTGTTTAGATCCTGTTCTACATAGACTGGCTGTATCATCCAGAGATGACGGCTGTAAAACGTTTGTAAGATCTAATCTATGCAGAACTATATCATAATGGCTCGTTTACCTTGACATTAGAAACTGTAGCTATATGCAAACAGTAAAATCATTTTCACTAATGACCAGACATGGTAAAAAAAAAAAGGGAAAACGCGCGGAAACTGTTATTGTAAGGAATCGATACATAGTTTGAGTCAAATTTGGACAAAATGAGAGAGAGAGAGAGAGAGAGAGAGAGAGAGAGAGAGAGAGAGAGAAGAAAATTTTTTTTACATCAAAATATTGTAAAACAGTACAATACATTTTACGTACCGGTATCATAAAGATTTTATAGGAACATTTACTTTCTATTAGATGCGGCGTGAAATACGAAAGCTTTTGCCTTTTTTAATGGAAAAATACACTGGTTATGTAAGACACTAAAATAAGTTTTCCATAAATGTTCATCGTAAATGTATTTTAAGAAACGTTAAAAACCGGGGTTTTTTGGGGACAAATTGCTGCTACACTGTAGGAAGTTTTCTTAGAAAATGTTTTTTAAGGAATCCTTCTTAGTCGGACACAAAAAAGATATTAGTGGGCGAACTTTTCTTTTAATTAATAACATGTATCGGATATATTCAGATAATTTCATCTTTATAATACTTAGAACTAATTATGCGCTCTGTGTTTCTTAAATGCAAACATCATATAAACAAATCTTAATGACCCAGGAACTTGTATAAACCACATTGAGGTCGGAAAAAAGTCTATAAAAACATCCTTATGTTGAAATTTGTAGGTTAAGGATAATTCAATCTTGGAAAATGATAAAATGTCAGACTTTGTGGTGTCTTTTAGAATTGATTGGATCGAACCAGAAGATCTTCTAGATTACAATGGTAAATGCTGATAAATGTGTTCAGTTTTTGTTCAATTTTTTTTTTTACAAAAAAAAATACTTTGTTTAAAAAATGTCATAGTACCGATCTACTGATGAAAACGATGTCGCTATCTTATTAACATTGTAATTGACAAAAAATTCAACAATTACCAGGCACCGTTTTAATCGGCATTTTTTGGGAGTTGATTTTAATCAACTCTCCTATGCAGTTACTCAGACAGACCGAAAGTGAAACAGTGTTTGGACCTCAGCACAAATCATTGCTGACGAGACTTAGTTCTTGAAAATAATTGATAAATTCGAAGTAATGTATGCTAAAGCATTGTTTTTCAAGGAAACCTGTTTATAAATACCTTGAAAATAGTCAGATTTTAAATGGTACGAACAATTTAAATATTTTTTGTAGTCGTATGTATTCCTACGCCAGAGTTCAATATAGTCTCGTTCTACTCGACGCTCGGGTGTCTCCGTAAATCCTTGTCGGAGATTTATGGCGTCAGCCGAGCGTTTGGTTGAACGAGACTAGAGTTCGATATTGCTTGGATCCATACAATTTTCAACAAATATTTCTATTACTGATACATAGTTTGGTGAATTAATTTTATCTTTAAATATCATTTAACATGATTCATATGGAGGTTTCTCGACATTCTTGTCGAAAAAGTCCAAAATTTCATATTATAAAAATGTGCGTAGTTCAAATTAGAAACTACACGTACTTGTCATGCAAAATAACATATCATTGATTTTAAAATAAATAAACATCGACAAAATCAACTCCCGTCAGTTCTTCAGTATTTTGATTTTTTATCTAATCCATTAAAAACAAACAAATCCGGTTCAGTTTAGAGCGCTGTTTGAGATTCTATTGTTTTTGTGGCTGGATTGATTTTCAACAGGATTACAAACATCATTAGATAATCCTATGAATTCATACATGATATGGTGTGAGAGGAGAAGAATGATGACACTTCTCACAAAAACGAGTCAATCGATTGTGGAAAAAACACCATCCCGCCTCTCATGTTCTCCGAACAAACACCTCACTGCAGCCCCGATAAGGCATCTGAAGAAACAAGCCCCGGATTTTCCAATAACCCAAAAGTACTTGAAATGGCAGTCCTAAAGCAATGGGTTAATCCCGGAGGCAGATGTGATTTTTTTTAAATTTACAATATATCCATACTTAAAGTAGTGAGTCCACAAGTAACTAGCCTTTGTTGTTTAACAATATTCAAATAGTCACTAGTTAAACAACCTAAATATTTTTTTTTCAAAAATTTTTTTTTATGACAATTCATTAAATGATAACCTCTGTCACGTGTTAAGAAACTCAGAATTGACGTCATAGTCAGGACTGGCATTGTTTACAGATATGATTGGTCACAAAGTGATTCTGTGTTTCATGTCAAGATTCTCCCACCAGCTCATTCAATTTGCCCTTCCTTCGTTTTATTTGTTAACTTTAAGCTTTAATTATTTTTTGTTTCAGTATGCTGACGCCAGCATTAGGTTGTTAAAGCATCTAAGATTATCTGATTTTATTTTTTATATAACCATCTTTTTAGCGATTAATTTTACGACACATATCATTTGTCATCTAAATCTTTAAATTCGATTAGATTGTTTTACGTTAAAAAGAAATTAAGCGTGTTTAACACCACTACACTAACTCTCTAGTAAAAATTGATTTTAAAGAATACAAATTACAAAACCGAAAAGGGCAAAATATCTTCTTCTTTTTTTAGAATGTATACTTTACGATAGCAAAATAATCAAAATTATTGTCTTTGGTAGCACTATTTTTTGTAAGTCGTGGAAGTCCGCGGTTTTTTAACTGAGATGTACTGGATTTTAAGCTTTTCTCTCACAATTTTATTTTTATTTGGTACAAGTAGAGACACTGGAGTTAAATGTTAACGCAAGCACTGCGGGTTTAATTATCGTAGTAAAAATATATTTGTAAAAAAAATCAATTGTCGTGTTTGTATAGCAATTCTCGGCATATAGGGCGACTGGTGCCCTACATAGCATCGAGCCCAACCTTGATTACCCAACCCACCTAAACTTGGTACACGTTGATTGCTAGATACTTTGTCTAAAACCAATTTCTTTTTTTATAATCTGTTGAGTTGCATCATTAAAGAAAGTCTGTCTTTCAATTTCCTTTAAGCGTTTTCTCAAGAGTCGTAATCAATAAATGCACGTACCTTGAACTGTGTGTCAGACAGTTTATAGTTTGAGACGATCCCTGCTGTTAAACGTCAACAGGGTCGTCCTCCAGGGGTTTTTAAACATTATAATTATCCACTTTCTTGACAGAAAAAACCAGAATTGCTGTTTTATAGAGAATTCACCTGCAGTATAAAACCCCATATTACAGACAAGTCTGTTGATTAAGAGACTACATGTATTTATAGCAATCAGTAAACGAAAACGTGATATTTTGTTAGATGATTGTTTGGTGTTTAAGATCCCGTCGAAACTCTCTCATTCGTCTTCTATTGCAGTGAATAGGTGTTGAATCGACATTTCGGGGTCGGCCCTCAGAGCTATTAAGCGGTGTTATTCTTAATAGAACATATGCACATTGTGACACAGTGCCCCCTTTATAAAGGTCGCATCCAGGAATTAGTTTTGTTTTTAATTTATTGACAAAGAATAACTCCATATGGAATTCAATCCCTCATATGTTGCGGGTACGCATTCAAAGTGTTGTATATAAACATATAGGTCTCGACTACTAGTACTGTATTCCGTTTCAAAATTGAATAAATCCGTTTTGTGTTTATTCCGTTTGAATCACGATTTTGTGTCTTGAATAAAAACGCAGAATCTATCGTGACGGCGATTCGACAAAGCTGGCTGGACTAGTCAGCGTTTAGGCTTTGTCGGTAACAAATGGCAGCGATATATTTGGATTGAATCTCGTATAAAACTTTATAATTGATATTTCACATAGTACATGTATAATTATTTATTGCAATTATATATCCATTTTTGTCTTTACGTGGTGATGCTCAACAATTTATCTAGCTGGTGTATGATGTTGCGTCCATTGTTCTTCATCGTCTCTGTTGATGTTGACCAATGCCCAGAAGTTCTTGTTGATGTTATAAGCTGGATGGTCAACAAGTTAAGCATCAGATCTACCTTAAACTTTAAGATATGGTTTGTTCAGCTATAATATATTATTTAATCAAGAAAAAATCCGTACATTTTACCTTTTAAATTTGGGTTGCTTATTATATTCTTATATAGAACTCTTCTTCTTCAGGAGATCAATACAGTCTAAAATTAACCACGACCATCGGGCCCTCTTAAGCTTTCAACAGACTCTATGAGAACTAAGGGTCTGGTGAAGAAAATGGTGACATATATTTAGTTAGATAAATTGGTGGATATTACTAATCGGAAATTAATGGCATGAAATGAATGTTAAATAGTGAGGAATTGTTAGATTGAGTGTTCGAGATGCAAAATAAAACTGGTTATACTCTCGAATATCCCGATATTTATCATTACATGACAAGCAACCGAAGTCAGTGCGCAAGATTCGGCGAAGGCGTCGTTTCAAATTAAAATATCAAGCCGAGCCGAATTTTAGCCGAGATTCTAAACAGTATGTGATTGCAATTTTTAACAATATTGCTAGTGGTGTAATCATTGTTATAAATACAGTGTGTAATAAGCATTATATAATAAGGTTAATTAATACTAGTATTTGTATTCTTTAAAAGGTCGATATATATAAGATTACACAAGAGATGGTCTTCTACAAATAATAGGCATATGCTTGTGATTTTTGTCTGTTTTTGTCATTTTGTGTTTATTTGTATATATCTATGTGTAGCATGTAGCGTAAATAACAATGATCTGGTTTTTAGAAAAGAATTGAAATTGAAACAAAAGACATGCATTGTTACAAGAAGTTTTGACATTCTGAGGAGTAGTCAAATAAAGTTTTCAATTTGATAGGTGGTGTCATGCAGATGCGCAATAAGTATTTTTTAGAAATTTCTTTTTTATCCCTGGGGGCGATGTTTTTCAGTTCCACATAATGCGTCGATTGTATTTTAAACTCTGCTTGCAGAGTGAAAACATTTTATGAGGTATTATGGCGATCATGATAAATGTAGTTAATGATGATTGTGGCCCTAAACCAATTAGGGTAAAAAAATACGATTTTTTTTTAACGGAAATACTGGAAATTTGCTTAGTAAGCACTTATGAAAATATTTTTCCGACTTCTAATGATATAATCTTTTTATGCTGACCTTTTTTATCAGATGATTTTTAGGGAGACGGTTAAGTTTTGAAACGGAATAAAGCAACAGTTTGAATAGATATATGAAACAGCTGGAACTAAATTTACTTGTTGATAATGAATGATACCAACATATTGACTTCAAGAACGATAATATTATAATGATAGACGGAATGGAAAGGACAGCCAGTTTGCGCTCTTTGATTTAATTCGGAATGTGACATCAATGATGAACGAGAATGTTCTTCTGTTCAAATAGGTTTATAGTTGTTAATTGTTATGTACTCAACAGCTAGATAAACTGGATGCACAAATACTGATTTAGCACTCATTCTATGGCCATTTCCATTTATAAACTAAGTTGTCATATAATCGATACAAGTTGCGAATATCCCCGTTTAATCAGCTGCTAAAACTTAATGCATGATTTAGAAATATAATACTACAAAATCTATTATCCGGGTTCTTCGTTACTGCTTGGAACCTCGATCGCTCGGTGAAAAAAATATATAGGCCATTCAGAGTTCTCGGATAACATGGAAATGTTTTTATTTGACGTCTCGTCGAGTGCACCATTGTCGCTGATTTTGTGGGACATTCTGGTCGGACTGAACAAACTATCAATGGTAGCGGGCGATCAGGGAATGATGAAATGTGATAGATTACGTAAAGGACATTTCATTAGAAAATGGTTGGAGGCAGGATAACCACAAACATTTCTAGAATAAAGAATCTAATTAATTTGTATCGTTTTACATAACGACCGGAGAGAGAGAAAAATTTTGGTCGCAATATTTTGCAAGATTTACAATGAAGGCAGCTTTTTATCTATTTTTTTTTTTTTTTTGTAATTTTAACGGTTTTTGATGATATCATCTATCGAAGCCGCGCTTCGCATGATTTTCATACTTTACGCAATATCATATGTTTCGTACTAACTTGAAATGCGCAAATTTTATAGATATCAGATATTAACAATCAGATAAATTTTTAATTTTCCGCAGGCTAAGATTTATTATGCGATTCAATGATTTATTAAAATTGTTGTATCTCGTTGACACCCGGCCACGTGACTTGCTACACACTAGGTTTCTCGCGGGCATTTGTTTGTACGCGTGTGTTTGTAAATAAATGTTTTGCTTTCTTTTTAAAAGCAAATACAAATCCATTTGCAAAACTCCTTTGCAAAGTCTTTTTAAGAGGGTTGAAAAAGTTCGGTCGTCCATCAATTTACAAAGCTCTTTTGCAAAGTCTGTTCAAGAGAGTCGAAAAATTTCGGTCGTTCATCCAATTTTGTTTTAACCGGGAACTACAGACTTGCAGCTACTTCTTCCAATGTTGGTTTCTGATACAATTTTATGAAATTGGGCATTTAGATTTTTTATTCAGCGTCTGGATTAACTAGAACTTGCTGTGTTCTAAGAAAAAATAGACAACGGAAATGCATGGTTTAAACGCAGTGACCCAATGATTAATAATTGTTATTTCTTATGTCTTATACATCTCTGCCGCACGGTGAGTAAACGTTGTTTAAAGCGATGTCGAGCCTTTTCTGTATAACTTGTAACAGTGAGTTGGTATTCTTGCTATCTTGTTAGATTAGTGCATTTCCGCTTTTTGACACCATTACGTCCCTTTTTTGTGAACCAAAAAATTCATTAAGACATGAAAGAAGAAAATACCGGATTCGTTCAAAATGTAGTGCGAATCACGATGAACAAGATTTCATGTCAGATAAAGCAAAGCTGTTGACAGAAATTGAACTACGGAGCCGTTGGGTACTGCTACATGCATAAATAACCAGTGGTGCTTTTTCTTCAAAATTGGTCCAAAATAATCTTATTTTTTCTTCTCTTTTCTTTTTTCATTTTTTTTTTAAATTCCTGTTTCTTTTTCCTATTTTTCAAAAATTCTTTCTTTATGTAACATAAATGTTTTAATGAATTTTGATTAAGGACACGCTGATTGAAAATTCTCTTTTATGTTTTGATTCTTGGGCTGCATGACCGAGTTTACAAAGGATGATCGCCCGAGATTATACAAGTCGCAAATCCATCACTGGGGGTAACTGATTTATGTCCGTCTCTCATCATGTTTGATATATTCTTTCTTCTACGACCATTGTCTTAGAGGAAAACGGTTTTGAACGAAAAAGGAAACAACATTTACCAGGGAAGGGCGCATGTCCAGAAGCGCAGTCGGTTTATATAAAGACGTTTCAAAAATAGCTCTTCATGAGAATGATGTTGTTTTTCGCGGTTTCATCTATTTTAGGATAATTCATCTGCGTCTTCCACGTGAGGGTTCTAAGAGTTTTGAAAATCGAGACATAATTAAATAATGTTTACTGAGATATTCTCTAGTTTGTTATTTGTTTACTTGTTCACAATTTATCATAAATGACTCCGATTAATCAGAATATGGTGTAAAGTACGGTATTTTTTCAATTACATGTAAAATGGTTCAAAGTGACATGAACATCACGAAAAACTAAGTGGCTAAAAGTATCAATTTATTTTTTTTTATTCAACTTTATGTATATTTCAATGTAAAACTACTTATAAAATAAAGTTTGCATGTTTTATAAAGAATTCAAAAAAAATATATTTCACGATTGCACTTTGAAAGTTAAGATCAGTTTAAAATACATGTAGGTCAGGCAAACTAGAGCTTGGATTGTTATTTATTAGTGAAAAGGAACATACATGTATTAAAATCAGCTTAATGTCTGTTAAGAAGGAGGCCATAAAAATCAAAGCATACGGGGCGTAACTCTGCTGAAAGTAGATCAATGTGATAAAAAAAAAACGAAATTAATTCGTAGTTTTGTGATCATTAGTGCAATGCCAGTGTAGGAAACCAATTATAAGATCAGTGACTTCAAACTTCTGACACAGCACCCCCTAATCTTAAAAAAAAACTAAAAAAAACAACAACAAACAAACAAACAAAACAAAAAAACCAATGGACCGACACTATTCTAAAAAAAAAAATCTAAGGTATAGATATGCAAATCCACCAAATATAA
This sequence comes from Magallana gigas, assembly GCF_963853765.1. NCBI lineage: Eukaryota > Metazoa > Mollusca > Bivalvia > Ostreida > Ostreidae > Magallana > Magallana gigas. The sequence continues at coordinate 14,119,178 of NC_088859.1, read as the reverse complement.
GCTCAATGTCTTCAAACTTCAGACAGGGCAAATTAAAAAAAATATGCAAATGGACCAACACTTCGGTAAATGCAAAACTAAATGGAAAAGGGTGGAGACCACGCAAATGAGACTTACCATCTCAATTTTTGCACGCATGGCCAAAAAGGAATTGGCGAACTGCTGTAACGGCCAAGCAGATAGAATACGAATTGACAGAACTCATCAATCACCTGGGAATGGTGCCATCTTAGCCTTGGTTAAGCAATAACTTGGATTGAATTTTAAAACTTTTCTCTCAATGAAAAAAAAATCCTTTAACTTTAATATCAGCAACTGGTGATTGTTTTCAATAAGAGAAAAGTTTGATACGTCATGTACCTGTGGTTTGAGCTAATTTAATCTGACTGTATATAAGTGAGCAAAGGTTATCTTTTTCTGATGATTTCTATCAACCAAAGCAAGAAGAATGTACGCGTAGCATATCTCTTTCTGCAAGTCCTGATTAAGAGATAAACAACACCGCGGAGTTAATCTAAAAATAAAACAATGACGCTATCTACATTTTTTTAAAAAATGGTTTCTGCTTTTGTTTCAAAATATATTGTGTTGATTGGAAGATTTTCTTTTCATCCGTGTAATTTTCTCTGAAATAAAAACGTAAAACTAAGCGTGACTTTATGACGCACCGATTTCACTTAGTTAATAAAAAGTTCAGCTTTAATATTATTTTGATTATATAATGTTTTATGATATGGCAAATTTTGATGTATCATTTTCTCTAGTACAGCGCGCATAATAAGCGCAATGCATTGTGTGACATTACTTTTGGATCAACCCTTGTACTAATAAAATGACATTGTACCTAATCTTTATTTCTATGTTAATATCAGTTATTTATTTCTTTCGTTTAAAATGGTATATTGACATTTAATGATTAAAATATCACGTTAATGTCAATTATTAAGCGTTTATTTCTCAAGTTATGGTTTCTGAATTGATTAGATCAAAGTTACCCAAAGACATTTGAACTTACCTCCTTTTGTTTACCTAAACCTTAATCTCAGAAGTTTATGCTTTTGTTAAACCTGATATATATTCACCGATTTAATTTTCTCTATGTTTCATCCCTTGTACAGATTATAAGAATCGCACATTTACAATTTTACACTTTATTAAAGGCCGTGGGTTTTTTTTTTAACCTTTTATAGACTTTTCGTAAGGACAACATTTTTTAGCTCTTGCGCAGTTATTAAAATCAACTTTTTTACCATTTTAACGTATGTAGGGTCAACAGATTTCTTACCAATTATTCAGTTTAAAATTCATTCATTTTATTGACAATTACCATGTTGGCATACAGTCATGAATATGAATTACATAAATTAATACAATGTATATCAAACATAAGCATGCAAAAGCCAAACATTAACTAATACATCTACGATGGAAAAAATTGGATGAATAAAATTAAACTTGTGCAAATATAACTGGTTTTCATAAACTGTTTAAGAGTTCATTGTTGACCTTCCTTTCCAGCGTTGAAACAGTTTTTTTTTTATTTTTTAGAAAACAACATATCCTTCTGGCAGCAGTAATGTTTTTTAGGATCGACTAGTTCCTAAATGGGATTGACATTTGTGTACATGTTCACATTAAATATATCATTATAATTCAATCTACATTGGTCATATTTTGAACAATACAATACAAAGTGTTCCTCGTCTTCAACAAACAATTTGCAACACTTAATTACACAGACGTTTTTCTCTTGGAACAGGAGGTTTAGATTATCTACCAGTTTCAATGAATAATGAATGCGCTCTGATTCTTAATTTTTAAAGGTAGTTTTAAGTAATGTTGTAGGTCGTATTCATTTTGTTTTATTATTTTGCAATGAAAAGATAATTTTCCAATGTAAGCTTTATATAAACTGTTTTTGTTCATGTGTTCTGCTTTGATAAAGTTCTTGTAACCTGTTCTTTAAAATTGTATAGTTACATCTACCGAGTATTATTCCCTCTATTTCTTATAGAAACTTATAGTTAATTCATAGCTCTATAGAAACAGCCAGACTGAAATTTACACGCTCCGTTTATCGATTGGCCAAAATCTACAGCGGCTGAAAATGACAAGAAACTAACAGGACTGAAATTGACACGTTCTGTTTATCAACTGGTCGAAACGTACAGCGATCTAAGAAAAATCACGGACTGCACGAAATAATCATGATGATGTCAGACTCAAAGTTTCACAGGAGAAAATTTGGCTGTTTCTTTTAGCTAACGTACTTATGTACATCAACAATAATTTAGTGAATTTTAATTTTCATGATCAGTCTATTAATTAGTTAAAAGAGGAATGTTAATATAAACAATAAAATGCATTCTTTAATGATTCATGCGGGTTATGAAGGTAGCGATCACTGCAGAAAAAAATTACATAACCCGCGAACTCGGGTTATGTATTTTTTCTACAATGTCGCTACCTTCATATCCCGAATGAACCACCAAAGAAGGCATTTTATTGTTTACATGACAGATATTCAAACAAGCGATATCTAATTTTTGTAGCAACGAAGACAGTTTTCTTTGCCAAAACACCATAGAAAACAATTTTTTGTCTTCTTTATATGTAGATGTAACTAGATAATTATTATAGTCATTTTTTGTATTCCATTTCTTCAAATCTTTTATAAAATTTGAACATATATTCAAAACATAGATAATACAAAGGAAGTTGTCCTAATTCACACAAAACAGCAAGTTTATAAGATCAGAGTATTTTGACCACAACTTGAACAGTTTGTAAGATTATCATAATCTGACCATATTATATATGGTTCGTAAGATAATCATGCTTTTGACCACTTGAACAGTTTTTTTAAGATCGGGACATTTTTACCACCGGTGGAATTTGTAAGATCAGTATTTGTTCAGTTTGTAAGATCAGCTGTCATAATTTGTAAGATCAGCATGTTTTTGACCAATTGCACAGCATTTTTCAAATGTCAAGGAGTGTATCTCGTATTTACTATTTTGTATGCCATAAAGTAAATTGATTTCCACCTAATAAGTCTAGCCTCCTCCTCATTTTCAATATCCTTATACAGCTGTATTTTTAACAACCATCCTTTGGCTCAGCTGTATTCCGAAGAATTCATTTCACATTTCTTTTTTGTGGTTCTTTGATTTGCAGATGGGGAAAATTTGATGAGAAATCTTCTAGCGTTACCATACTAACGCTTGTCAATGAATTCTGTTCAAATAATCCTAAAAGTTAATAATCGCGAATCAATCTAAAGAAGGCAATGTTACCAATAGGTCTAAACAATTCTAAGAATGGAAAAGCAAGAGATTTTAAAGAAAAAATATGATAGAATATACATGTAGCGTAAAGCTTAGTATCGAACAAATTAAACTAAATAGGCAACATTGTGCATCAAAGGCACATTAAGGGGCTGGGTGGTCAAAAAATTCAGATCTTCCTATAATTTTCAGATATCATTTTTATTAGTTATAAACTATCATTCGGTAAAGAAAACATCCAAATACTTTACAATTAAAAATGAATACTAGTATTTGGTATACCTTTATCTAGAGCTCTTTTTCTTAGGAGATCAATATAGTCTAAAAGTTACCACGACGACCATCCAGCTACCTTAATCATTCTAAATGCCGGTTTATGATTAGTACGTTTCTGTTTTGCTTTGAAAGTAGCTTTCACGACGCTTTAAATTCGCAAGTCGCCCCGTCTCGACTCGTGTCGTTGCGCATTCTGATTCGCGTTTAACAGGGTTGTAGTTTTTGACTCTGTATAATCAATTTTCTGGAGAGGAAGAGCTCTGTATAAACATATAGAAAAGTTTTCAAAATTTGAAGTTAAATTAAATTTTAAATTTAAAGTTAAAGTTACTGAATTACACACTGTAGTTTATGGTCGAAAAAGAAAAAAAAATCATATCTTCAATTTTAACTTAATAGATTGGATGTATAATTTGTTGACTATTCAACCTCCTTAATTACATTAAATGTATTGCGTTGTTTGATCTGTGTTACTTTTAGCAGATTTGTATTTTTAAGATAGCTTGAAAATAAAGTCGATCATATTAAAATAACTGTGGTTATTTTATACGAGGCCTAGAAACTTTAAGTGATTTGCTTTAAAATAAATTTTGCGTCTTTTTTAAAACTTCAAAGTAGAATGGGGTGAAACCTTTTCAATATGCTGACCATCCATTTCCATGATTTATTCAATGACTGCAATGTATTCTTAGTATGCTAATTATGCTAATGAGTATACATAATCTTTGTGTGCGCAGCAACTTCTTTTATCCCCCCAAAAAATGCACCGAAACACGTTTAAAAACATGTGAACATTTTTTATATATTATATAATTTACAGAGTCTGAATCATAATTTCTATTACATAACGGGTGTGCAGCAAATGTTGGTTTTCATTTAAAGCCATTAATATTTTTGATGCATTGCAAAATTTATTTCAACAAAAATAATTCATAATTTTGATTGTATAGAAATCGAACCCATTACAACTTGTATTTTAGAGACTGATAGTACCTTGCTTCTGTAATGTACATGTACAAAATTGGGACCTTGCTCCTTTTCAAGATAGATTATTATTATTGTTTGTATTTAATAAAATTATTTTTAAGATGTAATGAAATGATTGAAATTGAACGTGTTCTGGGATTTTGTGAAACAAACTATTTTTACACCACACGTAACCTTCACAGAGTAGATGCAAAGTTTGACGAAAGCATATCGCCTGGCTATTTCAATAAAAGGGCTGTCTCAGTCTCAATTACATAAAATTTTTGTTTCTCTTCACTCGAAAGCAAAATGCCAAACTAATACAACAGATTTTTTGCTGCAATTTCAATATGTGGTAATGCCTACACGTAAGTATAAAATACAAACTCTAACAATTAAACTAACCCTGACATTTGGGTATGTCTATTTAAAAATTCAAAATTATATACATCTTGATTTGTTTTTTTTTCTTGAATACTATTTTTATGACACCCTTCTTATGAACGTTACAGTAAAGTTAATGCCACTGATCAACTAAAAATCTGTTAAAATAAATTATTATTTCCTTCTTTAAAAGATGAAATGATTTTTATTGGTTTCTAAAAGTTCTTGCTTTAGTAAGTGGTGTAAACTAGTTTTCCATAAAGTGCATGCATATTGAACTTCACCATTGTACTGTGTAAATCTGTGTAATAAAAAACCAAGTCGGTCACCTGACCCACAACCACTGTAAAAACTTTGCAGGGGCGGATTCAGGTGGAGCAGGGGGTATGGGTGTCCCCTTGGTCTTGGTGGAGGGCCAAGTGTGACCACCCCACCCCCACCCCCTTCCGTCGAGGCATCTGGATTTTAGAGATTTTGTAGAGCAAAGAAATTAAATTGTCTGTTAACATTTTACTGTTTATTTCCATAATTGATAATGGTAAGTCATAAAATAAAGAATCGCTTAGATTTATGCATTTTAATAAGTGGCAACCATATATATATTGCCCTGTATTACATAGTGTAGCATTAAGTACATTAGTTAACGGCATTTTATTTAATCAGTTAACTTGTATAATGTGTTACAGAATTTGCAAAGATTTGCTGAACAATGTGAATGAAGCTTAAATGTACATAAATGTATATGTATATCAAGATTACTTAATCATAAAAGTATATCAAGAATTATACTTAGCCAGCCTTTTTACAGCACTGATGCAAGGGATCAAAATTACATTAGTTATCAAATTCAATTATTCACAGGTGGTTGATGGCTTGCGAGTCTGAATAATCATTTATTTAAAACTACAGTTTGTTTTAATTTTGACAATTCAGTTCCATTCTAAACCAGTTGTTTACAATATAATAGTAGTCTTTGTTGTAAACAGACGAGATATATATGCACTAATGTGTGTTAAACACCACCCTAAAACAGTGCGAGTGATAGAGAGGGTAAGATAGTATTTGGCCCCTATGAAAAATGACTGAGAGTGCATTCTAACCCCCCCCCCCCCCCCCCCACCTTTCCATTGAAATGTACGGTATAACCTAAGGTATTAGTATTAGAATTAGAATTCATATAAATTCTAGAAAATGTATGAAACAACATATCACTGATTGGAAATTGCGCACTGGCATTCTTAGTATGTGCACGTGTGTTATTCTGTGTAGTTCTATTATTTCTTAAGTTTTAGATATGCAAGTAACCCAACCCACCCGCAAACGCATGCAGCATTTTCGGACCAATCGTATTCAAAATGTGTTCATGTCTTCTAAGACGTCCGCTTTGTTAACTTCTAGGAACGACTTAACGAAGGAGGAACGCAACTCTGTAGCACAGACAGGAAGTAAAGAAAAATGGCTCAACAAAATTTTCAAGAATACGATCCTCTTGATGATTATGCTCGAAGGACGAATTCTGTAAGCCATTCATGACTTTCGATCGTTTTTTATTGAATCATTGCATTCCAGAAACATTCTTTTCGCTGAAATTACACTATATTCTGTATTATGTTGTTTGTTTCGTATGGGTTAATTCTATATTTAGTAATGACTCTCATTTGTTTACAAAATTGAGCACCTGCGTTAAAAGCCTATGAATGTGTGTATTTCCTACTTTTCAAGCTTGTCTTTTTAATGATGTTCATTCAGATACAACTTTGTGCTGCATTTTATTTTTTGGAGACAATTTTACCGGAAGAGGCATAGTGAAAGAAAGAACTTAAATAAAACCCACAGATATAAAAGATATAAATATATTCATTTTCTGTATGAATTTTCTTTAATCAAATTTATTACATGATTAAGAATATTTCCGGGTCTTTTTCTATTTTCAGTATCGGTATTTTTCCTCCAATTATGGAGAAAATCACCCTGGCACACAAGCATCACATCCAGGTTTGTTAGAAAAAGACTTCTATAGACTGCACCAGGTTACTGTTTCCATCACTTTTCGACAAATTTCAATGAAAATACACATATCTTTCAAAGAAGTACATTTTTGAAATCAATGTATAAGGGGGAAAATCCAAGATTTCTTCATTGACACTTCATCTGTTTTTACCCAGAGAAATTAACAAGAACACCTGGCACAATTTTTAAACATTATCATCTGGGTACTTTTCATATCGTTTGCTGTGCAAAATCCAGGTAGACTTTTTATTTTTGGTTGTGTGAAGAGTTTGAAGGGGGCGTTTCAAAACAGATAATCAGGATTTTTTTCATTCAAGTGGATGAACATAGTTTGGGCACAAACATATTTATGATTTTTAAAATATTAAGCAAGAAGTGGTGGAAGCAGAGACTTGGGACAGAGTATAAATAAGAATTAATTCTATGCTGTTTCTTTAATGATAATAATCTCAATTGCAAACATGAAAAAAAAAGACATGTCTGTCACATTGCACAAGTTTAACTTAATATTTCTGTTGACTATATTCAGGTAATGAAGAGTCTTCCTCTTCATGCAACTCATCGCCAGTCAGGAATGAAAATAGAAACAGCCAACTGGTAAATGGTGTAATCACAGTCTTGTTATAGTGATTTAGCCGTAATACTCAAGTGTATAGAAAGTTAAATAAATTATGGACCAATTTCTTAGTAATCATCTGTCATTAGCTCTTGACAATATTTGCAGTAGGGAAAATTCATTAATACTTGTATGATTTGTCAATGCTTAAATTGGTAGATTACTAAATGACATTTAAAAAAAATTCTTCTTTATGTCATACTTCAAAAAAATACGGTTTTTAAATTTGCCCTACAAAAGGGAAGTGTTGCCATTATGGTAAATCAGTTCACTGTTTTTGTAACTAAATTTGTCACACAAAGTATTATTAGTTTGTAGAATCTCCAAAGATGTGAACTGTGTTAAAAAAACCCCTAAAAATGATCATCATAAGTACATGTACAACGTTATGCTTCAGATAAACAACAGCATGGCATTACAGGAGGGCAAGATGGTCACTCACCAAGTGAGCTACAATGACACAGGTCAGAGACTCCCAGGGTTTGGAGAACCAAGCCCCAGGCTAGCTGACTCAGCCATGGGGTTCGGAGATGTACTTCAGAATAGAGCTCCCATGTCACCTAGCCACAGAAAATCTCTCACATCACTTCATCATTCCGAAACAGAGGTTTGGGTAATTGTAATAATGTGATACACTAAATGCACATACTGTAGATTCCTAATCATACATGAGTAATTAATATCCTTGTAAAACTTCGAGAAGCTCCCCATTTGATTCTAAAATTTTGCTTTTATTTTTTTATTGCTATATACTATATGGAATTGTTAAGAAAGTTTGATGCTTGCTATTTTTATGTTCTTGCAATTTGATACAAAATAAAAATGACAGGATTGCAGAATTAAGTGCTTGCATAAAATAAAGAATCTACAATAAACGCCTAACTAAAATACTTAATGATATCTATGATTTACAGGTGGAATTCATATCATGTGAAATCTTATTTTATTTTTCAGGATATAATGGTTTTTGTGGAACCTCCCAGTAAAAGTTTGTTCTGCAAGATGTGCAATAAAGTTTATAAGGACCCCGTGATGGTCACATGTGGGGTATGTTTGGACGTTGTTATTCATATTTGACAACTGCTTATTAATTTCTTATGGTATTACAATGTATTTGTATTATGATAAATTGTACTGTTCTTCAATATTTAAGCTGCATATGCTATTTCAATTGTTTTGGGTTTTTTTTTTGTATAAACTTGAATAAAATGTAACATGTTCATTAATTATTTTAAATTCCTTATCCATAAACAAAATTTCTGATTTTGTTGTCAAATTATTTTTTCAGCACTCCTACTGCAAAAGATGTGTAACAAGACAAAGTGAAGGTATTTGAAAGTAATGAAGTTGAATAAGAAGTAGTTTTAACTCCAAATATAAAAGCAGACAAAACTAACCAGCTTGAACATTATGGTATTGTTTGTGAAAAAGTGAGATGTTTATATACTTTATTTGTGATTTTTTTGTGTATGACAACAGGAACATGTCCAATAGACAACCAGACAATAGCGGTCGTCGTCGCTAACATCGCTGTGTCGGAACAGATCGGGGAGATGTTTATTCACTGTCGGCATGGCTGTCGACTGTCAGAGGACGGACAGACCTACGAACTGGATCCAACCCGCTGTCAGGCCACCGTCAAAGTCGCCACCAGAGGGTACTTTTGTTTTGTTCTACAATATTGAGAACTAATTTTAGTTTTATGTATTAATTAGCTTATGCTGTATATGAAGATTTATTAAAAGTAAGTTCAAATTAAAAGTAAGTTCAAGAGATAGATTTCACTCTGCCCTTTTTACCAAAGCCCAAGAATATTAAATCACCATCACGTAACTTTGGTTATAATTGTTACTGTTTTATTACTTTTAAACTGTCTAAAAAATAAAAGCAATATGTTATAATGTGCAAGAATGCTTCTCAGGATTAAATGTGGATATTAATTCCTCATGTTTTAGGTAGGAATCGACAATAAAAATTTATTTAATGAATGTGTATGCAGCTGATTTCTTCTGTTTGTAGGGAACATGAAGAGGCCTGTGATTACATGATGGTCGAGTGTCCGAATCATGCCGGCTGTCCACAGTTACTGAGAAAAGTGAGTACCATTTTGGTTCCTCATCTTCTTTTCTTTAAAAAAGAAAACATTTAATTATTATGGTTGCCCAAACGAAAAGTATGTCATGATTGAAATCAGAACAGTTTTAACAGACCTGAAATGATAAAAATCTGACAGAAAATACTTTTTGATTAAAAATGTTTGAAAAAAATAATTGTCAATTACCCCAGCGGGGGGTTATCTCTCATATCAGTGGGTCAATGAACCTTTAACTCAAGTTTACAACATTGAGGGCAATGATTTATAATTTTGATGGTTTTTATTCACAATTGTAGGACCTAGAAGATCACATCAAAACCTGTTGTAATGTCAAGTGTCCTCACCACAAATACAGGTATAAAGAAGAGCTTCGTATCGCACACAATATACATGTATTATAAAATGGTTCCCTCTATATTTTGAAGTTGAACTGTGTACATTGTACCAAAACTGAATTTTATCATAAAATTGCACTGCTGTCAAACTGATTATCATTTTATTTACTGAACTAAGGCATTGTTTTCTTCAAGGGGGGGGGGGGATTGTTATTTAGATAAATCTAGACTAAAAACGGGATGAAATTTTATACCATGACCTATATTAAATGTATTTTAATTGATCAATTATATTGTATATCTGCACATACCAGAGTATTGGTAGATGATTTGCATTCAGTGCATTTATGTGGTAGATAATGCTAAGTTTATAGCCTATGTCATGTTAAGTGTTTGTTTGTTTTTATGCGCATTGATTAATTACCACACACCTTAACTAGGTACATTTTCTTAAGTAGTTGTGAGTTCACTGGAACACAGGAGGAACTAATCATACACCTCAAGATGTGTAAGTACGAGGGCATGAAGGACTTTCTGGGTCACATGGAGGAGAAGGTGGGAGAGCTTCAGGAGTCTCTGGAGGAGAAGGACCAGGAAATCAACTTCCTGCGATCCATGCTCGGGAAGCTGTCCGAGAGACTGGAAAACTTGGAAAAAACGGCCGAGATCAAACTAGGTCAGAGATGTATAGTGATGTAGTTTTTATTATTATATTATAATTTTTTATTGATTTTGAATTCAAAATTCACGAAGTTTTTACAAAGTGATTAAAGTGAATGTTTAAGAACATATCACAAAAGTCATGATCTGATTATTTTACATTTTAAAATGAACTAGAATATATAAAAACCTTTAAAAAAAAAGCATGAAATGTTATATATATCATGTACTTCAATAACTAACAAAAATGAAACTGCTAGCAAACAATTTATTTCTTATTTATGTTTTTTTATAGAAATTATTGAGCGGAATCAGAGTAATTTACTCAATGAAGTCGTGGAAAATCGCAAGGAGAGGGCTCTTCTTATGGTAAGTGTACAAAAGAATACAGTTAATGTGTATTGATATCTTATACTGATAAAATTAATTTTGTGTCTTCAGGGCCATCATTGTAATGAAAGCACTGAATGCAAATATATAAACTTCATATTTTGGCAGGATGAACTTTCGAACATACAAAATCAGTTGAATGGACGAAATGTGGTGCAAGGAGGTAAATAAATTAACTTTTATTATTAGTACTTGTAACTCTAATCTTACTTTTGTACAGAATGAGGTGGAACACATTACTAGTGCATTAAATGAGCGGAATACAGTGATCGGAGGTATTTATCGGTGTGGAATTGTAATTTTTGCATGTTTCCAACCTTTGTGCCAACTGCTTAAAAAGTTCCAAAACCTGGGGGTTTCAAATCATTTATATTTTGGGGATTTCATTCCATAACTGTTTTTCTTCTCTCTCTAACCAGAAGGTTCCCAGTAGTCTTCCACAACTTTTCAGTGTTCAACTTTGGAATATTCACATTTTTTTTTTTTATCATATTTAGTCATCTGGTACTGTAACCTAACTTTTATTTGCAACAACTTTATTTTGCGATTTATCGGAAATAAACTGGTTCGCTTCTACTAATTTTCATGACCAAGATGCAAATTATATTAAAATAATTTACTATTGATATTTGAGAACTGGTTCGCAACGAGAAATAATCACAACAAATAATTGCAAAGAAGAGGGCTTTCATGAAGCTCGCTAATATTTCTCACATACGAATAAAAGTTGGTTTACAGAAATTGGGTTTTCTGTTAAATCAAAATTATGTGTATCATTTACCTTAAATTTTTATATTTCGAGCAGTAAGTTAAAAAAGTAACATATGTAATAAATAACATGTATTTATACATTGTACATGTACCGTTAGTTTCGTTTTAGATTGTAAGTCATGTAAAATCTCTTATGAAATTTTGTGAAGGGTTTCTGTGGGGATGTTGCCTGACTTGTAACTGATGCACCCTCTGCTTGATGCTAGAGTAGTCTATCGGGTTTGCTTTAGGCTACTTTATAAACTTTTACATATGGAATGCTACATGTGTACTTATACATGTAGGTAGTTGGACTTGATATAAATATAAAGCAAGTAAAATATTTGCCTGAACAATGATGACAGTTGCATGGCTATAAATAATATAAAATAAGAAAGAAAAGACAAAACTATTTAGAATTTGTCCAGCAAAAGTTTTGTTTTACATTGTCAAATTCAAGTGAGCTTAAATTGTATATCCCGTAATTAAATGTGTCGGCTAATCTAAAATACTGGTAGATGATGTTTAACTTAGAAAATTTTATTTCTTTTCTGTTGCTGAAAAGTTTTGCTTAATTGTATTATAGTAATAACTAGGCTTTTGCTTTCTTAGAAAAGTATGATTTATAATCATAATTCATTATGAATATTTTAAATATATATTGATCTTATTTGTTTCAGTTTTGACCAGTATCACTTGCAATTCAAATTCTTGTTTGTACATCTGCCCAACTACATTATAAATTGTTTTACCAAAATTCAGAAAAAGGTATTTATTTATCATTTTGTTTTTATTTCAGTCTATGACCCACAGCAAATGTTTAGATGTAGAGGAACCTTTGTTGGACACCAGGTATGAGAGTTTCGATTTCTGGTTCATTTGAGTCAAGTTTATTTTTATGTTTATCATTTTGGGTTGTTTTTATTCTTAATTGTCTGTCGATGATTTTTCAGGGGCCTGTTTGGTGTCTAACAGAGTATGCAGAGTTCCTATTCAGTGGTTCCTCTGATAAAACAATAAAGGTGATTTTCAAATTGAGAATGTATAAAGTACCTGTAAAACGCATCCACCACCATGTTGGTCAGCTATTCTTGTAGATGTATTCTAATGTCAATCAATCAATCAGTCAATCAATTAATCAGCCACGTGTTGGTCAACTGCTCTAGATTATAGAACTGGTATGCCATGCATGCATATAATGTTGCATCCAATAGCTAAAGAGCTTAGTGATTCTCTGAAATTCACGACTATTTTAATGGTTTATACAGGTTTGGGACACGGGAAACAACTACAGATGTCTGAAAACAATGGAGGGCCACACAGGCATCGTACTGGCCCTGTGTACCTGTGGTAACAAACTGTACAGTGGGTCACAGGACTGTAGGATAATGGTGAGAGAGAGAGAGAGAGAGAGAGAGAGAGAGAGAGAGAGTACAGTGCTATTATAACAGAGAGTAAGAGGGTTTTTAATAGTTACTGTATTTGATAACTCTGCAATTATGATATGTAAATACATGTACTTGCACTTGTGTTCTTATTTACGTTGCTTTTCATCTTCAAGGTCTGGAATATTGAGAACTTTGAGAAGGAGAAGTCGGTAGAAGCTCATGAGAATCCTGTATGTACTCTGACCTCAGCCAAAAACATGTTGTTCAGTGGATCCCTGAAGGTTGTCAAGGTGAGACAATTGACAGGCTAACAATACTTGACTGATTATTAATCAGTATAAAACTAGTGCTGATGAATTTGCTGACTCATGATAGTTGTCAACCAACCCTGACTTTTACACTTTTACTATTTGTTATGATTCATGCTGCATAGACAATGGTGACTCAGCAAATATATGTTTTCCAAAAAATTCTGTTCAAGTAATTTCTCAAAACAAAACAAGGAAAAGACAGACACCACAAAATATCAGGTGTCACTTATTTTTAATTATTTTACAAATGTTTGATAACAATGAGTTTTATTTTTGTAACATTTATATTTTGAGGTTTGGGATGCTCAGACAATGGAGCTTAAAAAAGAACTGACTGGGATGAACCACTGGGTCAGAGCTCTTGTGGCTACCCAGAATTACCTGTACAGTGGCTCCTATCAGACCATAAAGGTTTGTCTTACCACAAAAAGATCTATTAAAATATCAAATACAACTTTGAGGACATGACACCACATCTTACAGAAAGTTTCTTTGCTGTTTAATGAAAAACTTCACAATCTTCCAAATGATCAACTTTTACTTGAAAATTGCTTATACATGTACTAATCAAACAATCAACATTGAAGATGATGATTTACACATTGAGTAGACAAAATTATTTAATTATTAAAAAAAATTCTGAGCATATCTCTTCCAATTGTACCTGTAGATCCTGTATTTTTATCAACATTACAGCAACACAGCATACAACATTTTTACAATCCTTAAAATGAAGTATAGAAAAAATCCCTTTACAAATGTGTAGCAACTTTATGTAGATTACTGCTTTGTGATGTATACTGATGTTGACCTGTGTATTATTTGTGATGTTGACCTGTGTATTATTTGTGATGTTGACCTGTGTATTATTTGTGTAAAGATCTGGGACCTGGACTCATTAGAGGTTGTACATAATCTAGAGACGTCGGAGGGCAGCGTATACAGCCTAGCTGTCACAACCCACCACATCCTGTGCGGCACCTACGAAAATGTCATCCATGTAAGGCGGAAGCATTGCTTTCTTTCCTGTCATTTTACGTTTGATTAAGTGTCGTACTATATACCATAGCTCGTCCATTTTGAAACTTCAATAATGGCAGAGGAAAATTTTACAAAAAGCTGTGTTTAATGCGAAATTTTCTTTGATAGGTGTGGGAGCTTAGTTCGAAAGAATTGGTTGTGACCTTGAAAGGTCACACGGGGACTGTTTACAGTATGGCTGTCCTTCACACTTCCTCAGGAACCAAAGTGTTCAGTGCTTCGTACGACAGATCACTACGAGTAAGAAATTGAATTTTAGATTTGAAAAATATGAATTGGTTTTTAATTGAATTCACTTTACCAATTATTTCAGAATTTTGAAGTAATACTGGATTACAGTAAATCCTTTAACATTGAATTCTGTTCGAAAATGTTTTTGTCATGTCTTTGAAATTCAACAATTAAATTTTACCTTAGGTTTGCTCATTGACAAAATTAGATTTTTTTCATTAGAGAAAATAATTGATTTAAAACCAATCATGTGTTGATTTATTATGCTATTGTTTATTTCAATAGGTATGGAGCATGGACAATATGATTTGTACACAGACATTATTAAGACATCAAGGCAGTGTGGCATGTTTAGCTGTTTCTCGTGGTAGAATATTCTCTGGATCAGTGGACAGTACAGTAAAGGTAGGTAACTCTACAAAAGACTTTGTTGTATCAGTGTATAACTATAAAAAATCATTCTTTAGTTTTAAAAAAAAATAGAAACATCAACAACAATCAACAAAAATAAAAATTGAATGCTTTGATATTCGACTACATAAGTTTTTCTTTTCATTAAACAGGTGTGGCAGTGAAAGAGAGTTGTGACAGCTGTTTTGACATGTGGATGTGAATTCCAACTGACTTTGTTTGTGATAGAATTAATGTGATATAACATTTTTAATGTTACGTATGTGTGAATAATGTATAATTTGTATGGGGCTTGCAATATATCTTTTGTGTATTCAAATATTTTGTAAATAAACATTTTATCAAATAACTCTCATGTTTTGTTATCTAAATATCATTTATTTATTTTGCGATATTTAATAGGCAGGAGTCAACATGTGTACCGTAACCCCCCCCCCCCCCCCAAAAAAAAAACCCCGGTTTTTATCACGAATAATTTTCTGCTCGAGTTGCTTTAAAGTTCAGGAAAGATAACTCTAATTTTGACCTATTTCTTTGGATAACATAACGGTAAACTTGACACGGGTAACACAGGGTGGATTAAAGGTATGTACAGCGAGTACATTGCTGTAAATTGCAAAAAGAAACTGGATGTTATAAACATATTATATATTGTCATTTGATTTTTTAATTGCAATGTCGTGTTAATTAGTTCTTTTTGTGGAAGGGGGGGGGGGGGTGTACACATGGTGATGTTAGATGCGAAATGTTTTATAATTTTTAAAATTCTCGTTACATGTATTATTATTATTTTTTTATGTAATAGAGTTGCTGACTCAGATAATAAAATTAAAATTAGATGTGTTTTGTGTGATGTTCGAATATTCATATGGAATATCAATATGCTGAACGAGATTCAGATATAATTATAATTAGCCTAATGCAGCCCTACCTGAACCTCAATGTATGAAAGCCAAAAAAAAACGTTAATAATGAATAGAAACATATGAGGATGTTTTTCATTCTTTTAGTATGAAAAGGGCTCTATGTATAAAAAAGCTGCGTCCAGTGTTAGAAGAAGTAGCATACCTCAGGCAAGGTAAAAGGTCTTACTATGAACACAAGGTGTCTGACCAGGCTAGACCAGGTGTGCATGTGGTGGATCTACGCAGTGACACGGTCACAAAGCCTTCACCTGGAATGAGGAATGCCATGGCAACTGCAGAGGTTGGTGACGATGTCATGGGAGAGGATCCAACCGTTAATGGTTTGTGTCTAAGATCATTTCATAACATTATATATCTAAGGTCAATTAACTGGTGTGAAGACTATATGGAGAAAAAAGAACTGTGTATGGCAAGTCTGTCTTAAATTATGTTTATATATTTTGCCATAAATTATGGTTTTATCCAGTAAGAAAAAATCATACTTTGATGCATGCGAAATATCAAATAATCACATGGACAAATTTTAATTTGATAAGTATCACAATTACCGGTAATTTAATTTTTGTTTTTGCAAGAAGACTTCTTTTTTCAAATCAAGTGCAGAGCCTTGTAGGCATTATCACAGGCTTATTGCTACATTACCAGGGTATTCATTTACTAATTCATCATCATTAAATGTTTTGTTTTGCATGTATAGCTTTACAGAACAGAATTGCTAAACTCTTCGACAAAGAAGCTGCTTTATTTGTACCAACTGGTACAATGGGTAATCTCATATCAGGTCGGTACCAAATGTATTATTAATTTTGTTGTTGTATATAACAAAAGCCACAGCTATAAATTTGCTGCAGTATATCTGTCACACTGGAATACTAAAATCTGAATATCTCATTTAGTTTTCACTCACTGCCCAGAGAGAGGCTTAGAAGTTGTCCTTGGCCACAAAAGTCACATCTTTGTCCATGAGCAAGGAAATATAGCCCAAGTAATAATTAAGTCAATAAATTAATTTTTATAGCCATCTGAAAAAATTCACCTGTACAGTTTTAAAATGTTAATTACCAGTATTACTATGTAGGATCAATTATTTCTGACCTGCTGTGTCGACTCCATTGGAATTGGAATTAAACTGCATGTAACTGTAAACACGTTATAGCGGTATGTTGAATTTTGACAGTTTGGGGGCTTACTGACCTCTACAGTAGAAAACAATGATGATGGGACGATGGACCTGGAGAAGATGAAGGAGCGGATAAGGCTGAGCGATGACCCTCACTTCCCCTACACCAGACTGATCTGTGTAGAAAACACACACAACTATTGCGGAGGGAAAGTTATTCCAGTGCCCTACATGAAAAAGGTATTGGCACAGTTTTTTTCAAATTCGCTAGTGTTTTGAATTGTCTGTACATGTTGATGCCACCTCTTCCAATTTTATTGGGTGTAGGAAAAAGAGATCTTTTATATCACCAAGACTGAGCAAAATAACAAATCTTATATTAGGCAGATTAGATTAAAAGGGGTTAAAAAAAACCCCCAAACTCTTAAGTAACCATTTTTATTTTGGACTATATTCTGTTTCCAGGTGTATGATATAGCACAAGACTGTGGTATAAAGGTACACCTGGATGGAGCTAGACTGATGCATGCCGCGGTGGCTCTGGGTGTACAGGCATCGGACATCACCCGCTGTGTCGACTCCGTCAACATGTGCTTTTCCAAGGTGAAGTAAACTTAGTTTAATTTCTTTGAATTTTTACATGCCAAATTTTTTGGCACTCTAGTCATATTTTGCCATAAATGTTTTTCAATATTCCTGCAATTTGTGTTGAATTCAAATCATAATGTCATAGCATGTTTTATTGAAGGGGCTTGGTTGTCCAGTAGGCTCGATTATAGCAGGAACAGAGGACTTTATTCGAATGTAGGTTTACCTACTAATTCTAACACACATAACCAATTTTTTAAGGAATCACTATTTCACCTGTTTTACAAAATGTGTGTTGACTGATGAGGAAGGTCAAAGATTTTTGTACATCAATCACAGAGCTAAGCGACGTAGGAAGGCCCTTGGGGGTGGGATGCGACAGGCAGGGGTGCTGGCTGCAGCCGCCATGTATTCACTTGACCACGTCTTGCCAAAGCTTTCAGAGGAACATGACAAGACTCTGCAGATCACTCAGGGTGCATAAAATATTTCATAAATTTATGCCAAATTTCAAAGGCCAAGTAGTTTAGAAGGAAAAGTTGAATTTTTATGAAAATGTAGCAGTAATCCTTTAAACATTAGATTTGACCTGTAGCTATTGGTACATGTATGTAGGAAAGCTAGAGTCTTTTGCAACCAAACAATGGTTGTTTTTCTGCCATTGCAGATTATTTATATGGACTACACATTTGCTGCTGAAGTTTGATTCATGGTTAATATTTTTTGTGGTGTAATTTGTCAGCAATAATGTCAGCTCCCCAGACAGTTGTAACTGTTGACTGTCAGACAGTGAAAACCAACATAGTGTTCCTGACAGTGACCAAACCAGGACTGACGGCCACACAGCTGTATGACCGTCTGCTGCAGGTATATGTTTATTTAAATACAGTATATCCAGGGTTTTTTCACCTGTTGCAAAATTTTCAAAAATAGGAAAAAATGTGCACCTTTTTTTTTTTTGGTGTTGCTCATTTTTTTTAAAAAGTTTATCATAGCAAACAGTACTGGATAAAAATTTCTGCATATTGAATATTTTGTGATGTAAAAGTGATCATGTCAAAAACAAAAATTAGATCATCAGGAAAATTACTCGATGTACAATACTCATTATTACATGTACCGCGGTACCAGGTTTATACATGTACAATGTATTATTAATAGTTTTCTCCCTTTAAAATACCAATGTTGATTTTTTGTCTAAAGTATTTATATTTCAATGGAATAAAGTACTTTTTTATCTTTATTGCAACTTCGCTCACTTTATTCAATGGAATAAAGTACTTTAAAATACCAATGTTGATTAGTCAAAAGTATTTAAATTTCAATGGAATAAAGTACTTTTTTATCTTTATTGCAACTTCGCTCGCCAAGGTCTTATATTTGAAGAAAAGAGGAGTGAATCCATAAACCCTAATGGCTAACGAAAAATAAAATCAAATGTGCATGCTAAAATATCATTACTATAAACTTATGGAAAACCAAATATAAAGCTATAATCATACTACGGTGTAAAACTTTTCTCGTGACAGGTGACGGAGAAAGAGGAGAAAGATATAGGAGAAAGCATCGTGGTGAAGACTGTTCCGTACTCAGACACGCTGCTTAGATTTGTTTTACATTGTGATATCTCATCTCAGGATGTTCAAAAAGCCATAAGAAAATTCTCTTATGTCCTGTGTGAACTATCGTAAATTACCCATTTAAGTTAAAAAAAATTTTATTAGTCAATGATTGTAGAACCGGTTTATTAAGGGGGAAATTTAAAAATGTATACTGGACATAATATTCATGAGGTTTTTGCATGAATCAGAAGAAAATCAACCACACTTAAATCTTTTAATAAATATAGAGCATTTTAATCACAGACACCTGACATTATAAACTTTTTTCTTCATGAAAAAAATCCTTGTTATTATTTGGTACAAGGGATTTTTTCCATTAAGAGGAAAGTTTAAAATGTCAGGTGCCTGTGATTTCATTAAATAAAATTTAAATATTGATGTAAAAATTAAAAATCAAATACATTTGTTGTTAAAAAATATGTGCAAAATTAGTGCAAGGAAATACAAGTATAACATGAACTTTATTCTTATATAATTTCATTCAATCTCATCTGATTAAGAGAAAATTTCATTATTCCATCATCAACAAAAATAAGTATTCCATGTATTATAGATATACTATCCCTGCAGATAATGTGCCAAATATTTTATGTGGGATTCTACATTAAGTAAGATTGACTTTGTTTCAGGATTGTATTTGGAGCATTTTTTGTTTTTGATTCATGTTTCAAAAGACTGAACTGTTAGTTTCTCATGTTTTTGGGGTTTATGTTTGTTTCATTTACTTACCTTCTTCTTTACACAGGATATATGGTTGGAAATAACAATGTTCATGTTAACCTAGAAAGTATTCAATGAGAACCATTTTGTTATTTGCATTGTAGATTTATACCAGTCAGTATATTACATATCAGTATTTTGTACTGTAAACATCATAGTTGATGTATGGTTATTTATTGACACAGTTTTAGCTCACTGAGACAAAATTAGGGGGAGCTTATGCTTTATTTCCTTAGTAACTTGTGACACGAGATTTGATTGGCTAATGAGCCAGGTGTAAATTTTCGTACTCTCAACTTGAGCTGGGCTGGGGGTATATAACATGACGTCACAATGCATTAAATGTGAAGTTACTTTTAAAAACAATAAAAAGCTTTCTTTGCTGATTCATGCAGTATATGAAGGTGGTGACATTGCAGAAAAAAAATTACATAACCAGTTTTATCAAGTTACAGTTATAATAATATATTTGTATCATATGATATTGTTGTATAATATGATATTGTATCATATTATATTATGTTGTATCATAATCTTATCATAATGTTTGATTTGATATTGTATCAAATGATAATAATTGTATCTAATGATATTGTATCATGTTGATATATAAATATTACATGTAGAGTGTTGTATCATTTGATATTGTATCATTTGATACATAATATGATACAATATGAATCGTATAATACACAAAATTGTATTGTATAATACATTATTATTCATTTACCGTACAATAAAATGATACAATAAATATCATTTTATATAATTTTAAAAACAATTTCATTTCTTTTGATAATATATCATTTAAAAAGACCTCATATTTTATGATACGATATTATTTCATATGATACAATATTATATGATACAATAGCATTTTATTATGTACAATATTATATGATACAATAGCATTTTATTATGTACAATATCATATGATACAATAGCATTTTATTATACAAGATGTAAAAAGAAAATATTTTATCATTTAATATTGTATCATGTATCATATGATACTGTTATGATATTATTTCATATTGTATTAAACAATTTTGTATTTCATGATATGATATGATATTGTGTCAAACCATGCCACGATATCTGATATTTTGATATAAGAGATCATTAATTATGATTTTCATATTATGATCAAAGTGTTCTCATAAAAGTGATACATTGTCTTGGTGAGCTTTTTAACCTGTGATTTGTTGTAATCAGGTACTGTCAATATTCCATTTAATTGAAATTATTTTAAGTAAAATAAAATATTTTATTTTCATTAATTATGTTCTGTGTTTTCTTATTTGAGTTTTATCTGAGGCTGTTTTTTATGTATAAAGAAATGTCATGGTTTTTCAAGTTAGCATTATTCTTTTAATTTTGTTTACCCACTGACAGAATGATAGTTACTTTTTTGACAAGAATTCATAACTGTTCAAAAATAGACAAGATGAAAAATGGTGAATATTATTTAATTCTTCTTCAGAGTAAAGCAAGTCCGCTTATTCTGAAAAACTATTGATGTAGCTGGTCTTTGCTTGTTTTTGTCTATAAAAAAAAAAGGAAAATGCAAAAAAAAAAATTGTAAAAAAAAGCTGAAACATTGCTGTATTACTGCTGATTTTTTTTTTCAAAGTGGTCTAGATTTAAAACTAGTGATAGAACTCGGCAATTTGAAAAAGAAATTGTTATCAGAGGCAACACTTATACCCCATCAAGTAACAGAATGATGCCTATAAAGATCCCCGCAAGGGGCCTCTCAAAGACGATGACGACACATACAAGAAATGACGCATTTAAATAACTTCAGAAGCGCCATGTTGAAACATTTTTTGGCAGTGATCCTGATCGTTTAGGATTATCAATTCATGATGCGATTGCAATGTAAGTAAATATTTTAAGACATGCATAGATTTTCATACATATTCAACATTTTGAGGCAAGATTAAATTTTATCCTGCGATTCGTAATAATAAGAAATAGGCCCTAACGTTAACGCATGCACATACCCCCCCCCCCCCCCCCCCACACACACACCAAACAAAATAAGGCCTATTTCTTTGACTCCTCCCTCACTGGAAAAGGTTTTGAATGAACGAAAGGGCGTAGGCTATTTCTTTTCATTTCACGATTTAATTTTATACGGGGTATTTTCTATCAGTCAATGACTGACTAAGGCCATAAGGTGACCTAAAAATTAACAAGTTTGACATAGCTTTATTCATATTGTATAAAAATCACATTTTATGCCATTTAGGCTATAATAATTTACCGCCAAAAAACTATCCGGACCTTTGGTACGTATGACTCTGAATATAACGTTTTCCCGTTGTCATGACGTTATGCCGCTAAGGTAGAAACCGTAAACAAAAATGGCCGCCAAACTAAATAATGGTAGTCTCGTTCAACCAGACGCTCGGCTGTCTCCGTAAAACTCCGACGAGCCCCCTCTCTGCTCGTCGGAGTTTTACGGAGACAGCCGAGTGTCTGGTTGAACGAGACTAAAATAATGGTAGTAAGAGGACAGAAAAACGATAATAATAGTAGTTCTGATGATCAAAACTGGTTAACGTTTTTGAAATTTTCTTCATGCGTTTTATGTTCCCATTTTTCAAGTCTTATCTCAGCACTGCAAGACAAAACGGGTTTTTGAATTTTGTCCGGTTTACGCGATTGCCTGACTTACGACGTTCAATTGAAAAATACTTTGCAATAAATGATTTTACTTACAAAATTAGATATCTAAATAATGCACATGAATAATATTCATCAGTTAACTATAATATCTCGGCTGAAAAAATAAAGATGACATAATAAAAAAATTTCAACTGGTCAGAGTAAGTTAACTCACTAATGTTCAACTGACGTCAAAAAAATCCTTAATTTGTAGAAACTAAATATTTAATTTTTTTGGAAACATGTTAGTGTTGAAGGAATTTTACACGGTTTTTAAGTATTACATAAATCATTGTTTCATCCTTAAGAATAATAACGCATTATCGAAAAAAATCCCAACAAGAAGCACAAATTCAACGTTCGTGACGTTCAGCGGCGATTTTACCGAAAAATCGCGCCTTTTCTCATTGGATAATAAGCGCCAAACAGCACCAATCGTTGTTGATATATTTCAACCAATCAGGAAAGGACAAAAATATACAAGGGTATATAAAGGAGCAATTTTCACCCTCCAGCATCAGTTGCAATTTCGAAAGAACAAGATGTATCAGATGTTAATGTTGATGGTGGTTTTGAGCGTTGGTCCAGTTAGCTGGGATGAACATGTCACGTCACAAGTCATCCTGGCCAAAACTGAGTGAGTATGAGTGGTTAATGAAAAGTGAAATAAATGAAATATTGGAACAATTTCAAGATTTCTGCGAATGAGCCAAGTGATGATTATGACGTCATCAAAACAAAAAATCATATACATGTATCAGAAATGAAGTCATTGGCGTAATAAGAGGAAATACATTATACATGTATCTTGAATAAATAAACGTACATTCACATACTACATGGCAGTTCATTCATTGATTGTTATAGATTTGGGGGAGCTGTGTGGGATAGAACAGTGGACGCCCCATGGCTTGTTGCTGTAAGTTGTTATATTATCCAATGTTGTTTTTCCCATCTCATGGTCTGGTTATCCCAAACTTGTGTTTATATTTTGAACTCGCTCTTTCACAGAATGCTAATCGCACAGTGACAGATTCCTCATGCAATCCTCTGGCGACTTTTGCCAACACTACTCTTCTTAACGTCACACCAGTTCTTGAGTATGGCTACGGCATCAAGTCTTTGCATGGCGTTGTTATTGGTCTTGTCAGCAGAACTCTGTTTTTTTCGGCGCGGGGCGTCAGAATACTCAGTGACACTTTCAGTGATTCGGGCACCATGTTCATGGCGACCCTTGCCAAAATCAACCAGTCTATTCACTCTATCAGCTCACGCATCAAGTCTTTGGTGCTGGATTTAGTTGCAAAAGGCTCAGTTGTTGCGGGTGATTGGCTGGACTCTGTGTGTGACGTTGTGATTGGACTTACAAATGGAACAACTTCTCTCTTGGCGCAGGGCTTCAACACAGTCCAGAATACAACTTCTGAGTCCATGGCGTCTTTTGTCAGTTGGACACTCCAGATCGGGCTCGGCATCAGAGACCATATTAGCAACTTTGTCTCCTCTCTGTCCTTCAAAGATCTGTGTCGCCTCACCTTCATCCTCTTTCTGCTTGTTCTCCTTCTCACTGCTCTGTGGCTGGCCCGCTCTTACGCACAACACATTGACATGGTCAACAAGAGAGTCGCCAGTCTAGCAGAAGGTGACCTTACTCTTCTGCATCTTCTAAACTCTATATATTTATAGTGTTGAACAGTTCATTACTAACAATGTAATCTTTTGTCATAAACTAATAATTATTTTCTTCATTATATGCAGAGAACAGCAGACTGAGATTCCAACTTGCCGCTGAGTTGAACGCCATAGACGCGCAGAGAGCTGATTCAGGTACATGCATAAAAAATAATATTGTATCATTGATATAAATAGCTAAGTAAAGCAGCAGAAGTTTTATCTAATAAACAATAACGGTAAAAAAATCTTATTGAAGTTTATCTACTTTTTATTTTATACGTGTTACAGCTAGAGCTCAGGAGGCGCTGGAGAAAGAGATTAGAAATGTGTCTATGTGGCTGAATGTATACACCACAGAAATCAACAAAAAGTGAGTTCTATCTTAAACAATTTCTTGATGAAAAGATTTGAGAGTAAAATAAGAATTGTGATGATATGATATTGTTTTCAAATTAAACAATGACGTTATTGTCATTTTTCCCTTTGTTTTGATTTAGAATGAAAAGAATTCAGCCCAACGAAAAGTTCATCAGCCGTTCCCTCCGGCGACACAACTTATTTTAATGAATTAATTACTGTGAATAAATACTGTTTGCTGTTGAATCCTGGTCTTGATTTTTCAAAAGATACAAGCCTTGTAGTGAGTCTATGGTGTCTTTTGGCTAGTAAAGCTATTCTGCTAAAAGCTCAAGTGAGCTATTCTGAGCACATTTTGTCAGTCGGTCGTCCGCCTGTAAAATCTTCATATTTTCGTTTTCTTCTCAAGAACTACTGGGCTAATTTCAACCAATCTTGGCACAAAGCCTTATTGGTTAAAGGGAATTCAAGTTTGATAAGGGAAGATAATTCGGAATTAATGAAATGGAGAAGATAACACAAATGCTCATTAGGTTAAGTCGTAAAATACAATTTGAATTGAATTTGTTTCCAATTTAAAAATCTAAATGTTATACTATTTACTCAATTTGTATGCACACACCGCTGCAGTTATGAGACTATATCTTTCAAAAAATAATGATTCAATGCTTAATTGTTTTATTCTTGTTGCGGGCACGTAGCGGGGGGGGGGGGGGGGGGGATTGAACAATTGGCTAAGATCTTCTTGAGAAATACAATGCTTTATATGTGATATGACTGTAAAATCATCAAGTTACAAAAGAGGCTAAATGTTTACCATAAGAATATCTAGAGAAAATTTTGAAAATCCTTTTATACACGTACGGATATACATGGGGGATTGAACAATTGGCTAAGATCTTCTTGAGAAATACAATGCTTTATATGTGATATGACTGTAAAATCATCAAGTTACAAAAGAGGCTAAATGTTTACCATAAGAATATCTAGAGAAAATTTTGAAAATCCTTTTATACACGTACGGATATATACATGACTTCATTGTCCTGATATTTTGTATACGACTCCATGATGCTGATTTTATTACGGCTGTTCTTGCTTATGTAATTACGGTGTGGCCCATGGGCCTCTTCTGTAAAGTCTCGCCACCTGACATACCATGGCCTTTATGCAGATTAACAAGAGGCCCAGGGCCAACATCACTCACCTTAGCAACGATAGCCATATTTGATTAAATCTACTTTATGATATCAAATACAAAATATATGGACAATTCAGAAAAGATGGTCTTTTTAAAAAGAGTTTCAATAGTATTTCCCACACATTCGAATTTGTTGTTTTGGAGGAGAGAAATTTAACCCGACTGTGTAGCCCCACCCTACCCTCTGGGATCATTTAAACAATAAAATGCTTTCTTCGGTGACTCAAGCTTGAAATGAAGGTTGCGGCGACTTATTAAAAAGCACCTTCACATAAAAAAGCACCATTACATAAAACAGCACCTTCACATAAAAGCACCATTACATAAAAAAGCACCATACTCATGGAATAAAGCACCATTTTCACATGTAACAGCATCATCTTTATATAATAAAGTACCATATAATAAAGCGCCATCTCCATAATTATAATTAGGCACCATCTTCACATAAAATAATTACAGCATAATATAAAAAAGCGCCATATTCTCATGAAACAACCACATAAGGCAGCTATGGCGTTCCACGGATATATATGATAAGAAACAATTCATAAAATATCATTCATGAATTTCATTATGAAATATTCAACATTTTTAATATTTTCGAGTAATATGACAGTCAAATCACAATGAAATCACATAACATATCATAAAATTTAAAACTTGATGTAAACAGAGACATAAACAACCAATTTTTCTCTCTTGATCATGACATGTACAGTAAAACAAGTTTAGTATGAGCCCGGATATGGCGAAATTACATTTATAGCAAAGTTTTGTGGAGTTCCCACCAACATACGGAGCAAATCAATGTAAATTTTAACGGCTAAATAACCAGAGACATCTGATCGAAATCTCGCGGTCCCTATTGTAAAGTATTCCCAGTTTAAATCAGTATATCTTTCTAATATACAATTATATCGAAATATAAACAGATAAACCCTATTACCAAAACATTCAAAATATTATATTTTCATGAGTTTATGTCTTATAAACAATATTAAAAGATGAGTTTCAGGAGGCAGTTGGCTACCCGTCGTCCGAGATTTCGCTGATGTTTTATAGCTGGCCAATAAATTTTCTATAATTTATTAATCTTATTTTTAAATTTTTTGTTTCAAAAAAACGTCTAAAACCTATGCACATTGTTCATAAAAATATCATATACTTTTGGTTTGAGATCAATATATCAGTTTACTAATATGTAGTTCTCAAAGTAAGGTTGGTCCTGTCACATTTTTCAACAACAAAACACGCTATTGGCGGAGTTACCAATCGTTATTTATGTCTCGGTTATAACGAACTCGGTTATAGCTAATGTACAGATATAGAAACCCGATTTTTAGTTCCGTAGAGATGAAAAACAACGATTGTTTTTAATGTTTTACAACGTCTATTTTATAGTGATAAAAACTAGCAATATTAATTAACGCGATATTGTTTGAATGAATTCATTTTAATACAAATTATTCAATTAAAAAATCTAATTCAAGCTTTCCAAAGAAAGTATATGGGTTTTTTTTCATGCCTCAGTAATAACAAACGGTAGTCATGTGGAGGAAAACATGTACATATCACAAATTTCCTGTCCTTATTCCTGTACAAAGAAATATTTGCCCCTTATTTATTTCATCCCCGGCGTTCGCCTTCGTTATGATTGAGCAGCTGTTGAGTGGGTGAATTTAAAACTGGCCGAATTCATATGTCTCAAAATATCATTTTTTTTACACAACTTTTTCTTGGCGATTTCAAGAGTGTGCGGAAGCGTTTGCAAGTGTAGAAGGGCGAAGTAATCCCGTATGTAACGAATTCGTTAACAGCTGATTTATCAATAAGCTGTTAAATATATGGGAAGAGAGATATATATATATATACCCAATCTATTTATTTATATCATATCTATATATTCATATAAAAATATGGTATACATCTCTCTCTTCCCATATATTTAACAGCTTATTAATAGAAATTCAGAGGCCTGTGCAACAGTGCAAGTGACCCAAAGTCATACTTCGATAAATGATCGGGCTCGAGATTCAATAAAATGTGACGTAGAAAAACAAAAATTAAAGAAAAACGAAATGAGTGATGACAGCGATGATAATTTTGAGGTAATATATTAACTTTCAATGCAGAATTAAGTGAATGCAAAAGAGTATAGATACGCATAAGATATAGCAAAATTTTTCATCAAATAAATTTCACCATAATTTTCACATCACGTAGAAAACACATAATTTATTAGCATTTTAGTTTGTTTACCTTCTGTAAATTCATCAGTAGAGTTCTTTCGGAGACTGACCATACTTATAGTTAAAGTTCCTTGATTGGAATATTGTTGTAATATCATATTTTATCTTTCAGTACCATGTAGCAGGCGAAAAATCTTGCTTAACGATTTAAAAAAGAAAAAAAAAAGTACAATATGTCAGTTATTTATTGCACAAAAAATATGTGATCTGTAAGTACATGTACCATCTAAAGCCTGTATGCCAGAGAAGGTACTTACATATCATATATTTTTTACCTTTGCTTATTCATGTGTGCATGCACATGTATAAATGCAGACAGCACAGGGTATATGAATGCTATATGGCGGATAACATTTAATATTGTAGCAACTATATTGCACTTAAAAACGCTTTGCAAGCTAACCTGGTTTTGATTTTTGAGGTTGTTTTCTGTTTCATTTATATTTTTATATCTTATAAATTTTGTTCAATTGTTTTTCCTAAACAGCTACCAGGAATCTCAGGCGAATCAAGTAGAGCTAGTTTTCCGTGTCTAGATTTCACTGCCTGGTCACCCAACTCCGGCCTGGACTTTCTCTGCCTTGTTCCTTTCTCCTCTGTGTACAAGCCTATCTACAAGCAGACAGACACGACGGGGAAAGTAAAAGTCAGCAGCACTCACCGCCATCAGAGACAGAAAAAGTTCAAATGTAGATCTACTGTGGGGAACTATATAGCAGGTATGTCAGCATCAAATGACTCCAGTGCAATTTCTTGCAACTTGAAAAAAAAAAACAATATTAAACAGCCATAAGTGATTTGATAATTGTTATTTTGAGGGAAGTTTAGTACTAAGTAGAGAATTTTAATTATAAAATACGGTAAGTTGAAAATTATCAATTGGGGAAAGGGGAGTTTTGATGAGAGCTCTATAAAACTTAGTTATTAATATATTTATTGAATTTTGGTATCATGAATTAATCTTCATATGTTTAGATGAGAGAAGATTACAGAATGCTGCTAACCAGAATGATATTAATACAGGTAGAGATCCAATGTATTATACAGATAACAAAGTATATTACAATTAATGAATGTAATATTTCATATTCAGAAAATTTATCCTGTAGTTTAATTACCCTGCTATATAGTAGATTTAGATATTTTGAGGTTTTTTTTGTGCAGTGGTGGAGTTACTAGAAGATGGTGTTGACCCTTGTTGCTCAGATAACAAGCAAAGAACACCCCTCCATTTTGCCTCATCTCAGGGCTATGAGAAAGTTGGTGAGTCTCAAGTTTAGTTTAACATGTGAATTTTCATGATATAAAATGTTTTAGTGGCATTCACAAAAAAGCATGAACTTTAGAATAAAATTTTATCTTTTTACAAACATAATATTATTTTGTATTTTTATTTTTTTTTTTACAGTGAAAGCATTGCTTGACAAAGGAGCTGATCCAAACCAGAAAGATATTTTAGGAAATACACCTCTTCACCTCGGTATGGGATCACCATTGGTATTAATCAAACAATTGTCTAGTGATATCAATGGAGATCTGACTATGAGGGTACTTCTAAGCCCACAAATTTACAAAGCAGTGAAATAAACAGATTTAGTTACTGTATACAGGGTTATTTCCACCCCATTTAATTTTTGCCCCTCTACAATTGCAAACAGTTTCAGCCCGTCTTGAATTCGCCCAGAAGCAGTTGTGTTTAAAGAGAGATAATGAAAACCAATTGAATTTGTCCAGTCGTAAATTTGCCCACTGACAACTAGGGCAAAAGGGGCAGAAATTAAACAGGGGCAAATATTTCCCTGTATACAGTATTCAATCATTGAACATTGTGTTAATTTTCATGAATTGTACTTATGAAACCTATAATTTTATTTATTTTGCATAATCTCACATTTTATGATTTCATTTACCTTGAAAATTACAATTGGGTTAAAACGTGAGGCTCAAAAATTCATTAGAACCTGGCATTTTTTTTTCACAGCTGCCTGTACTGGACAAGTGCCTGTAGTCACTCTGTTGCTGCATGCAGGTAAAGGTTTCATGCATTTACCTGTATATGCAGTTTGTTAGCTAAGTTTATATATGTTTATACACTCTATGTGTTTACCTTTTCTTTCAAAATCATAAAACACTATGGAAAATGTGAAAGATAAGTCCAAATAAAATAAATAACATTTCATGAACATGCCTCTTTCAACAGATTTACCTGGTATACTGTGTTTGCTTTCTTTTCCATTTAGAATTTGTTAAAAATTTAGCACATTGGTATTTAAAAGAAAAAGGAAGTGGATAGGTGTAAAGTTATTGGTTCTACAATTATACAGTTCCTCTTTGTTGGAAAAATTACATATGCTAACTGACTCTTGGACAACTTTTTGAACTGTTCTCTATTTCATGAATATTTATTTTTCTCAGTCCACCAACGAAAAAGCAAAACTGTATCACTAGCTTTATGACCAGTTTAAGGATGGTGTTTCAACTGGTAAAGTCATATATATGTAATAAACTGTTTCTCTCACAGGAACTAACCTTAAGTCCATGGACAGGCTCGGGAGAACACCACTGAGTGTGGCCAAATCGAGGCTTCGATTCCTCATGGAGGATAAAGAATACTCCTCGCAGAGGGTCAAAGATGAGACTTTGGAGGTATAGTAAGATGAAATAGTTACACAACGTCTTAAAGGGCCCAGGTTATTTCAGTGACACACTATGGATTGTAATCAGATTGCTTATGCTTATGCTTTCTGATCAAGTTCCAACTCATTAATTAATATATAATTCATGAAACTTTCAGGATTTTTTTTTTTGAGGCATGAAAATGAAGGTAATGTAATGAAAATATGCAAATGTTGATAGATGCTTTAGTAAGCTAATGATAAAATCGTGAAAGTGTGAAGGAGCCAATTGGAATAGGATATGAAAAATTCATGAAAAGAAGAACAAGTCAGAAAGTTTGCTCACATTCAGTAAGTGTATGTGAGATTTGCTGAGAGTTTCTGGCAAATGTTGATTATCATAAAATTTTGTTGGGGAACATAACTCACAAATTATTTATCTATTAGTGCTAATAAGAAGTACATGATACAATTTATTTAAAAAAAATCATATATGAAACCATGGAAATATTAAAACATAAGAAACATACATGTATGTTTCGGCCTGTTTATTAGATGAATAAAGTTAAAAAAAAAACTTGCTTGATTTACCGAAGGAAAAAAACTGCATACCTGGTGGTAGTTTGATATAAAGTAATCAATAATATTTATCTGTTTTCTGTTAATTAAAAAAAATATAGATAAAAAAAACTTGATCCTTTATTTCTTGTCACCAATAATTCAATATGATATTATAGACAAGAATTTTATTTTGTAAGAGTTTTGTCTCTTTCCTTGTCAAATTATTTTGAATTATATCTGAAAGGGGGAATAACTTGATTTTAACTTCACCTTAGGTGAAAGATTGAGTTATTTCCCCTTTCAATGTGACTGGTATCATTACATGCTGTGCTGTTTGAACCGAAGTGACAGGTTAGAGAATCTGAGTTTAATTTCTAAATCGCTTTAACATTTTTTAACGTTGGTGCTTCTTTGTGTCCTCTTCAGATAGGAGAGATGATGAAGGCGTATTTAAACATCTCGGGATTGCGTCAGGAGGCGGAGCAACTGGATCAGTTGTGTCAACAGCTGCAGGGCGTGTCCACGCGGGAGGAGGTGGACCACCTTAATACTCTACTCACCGACTTTGCCAGTCTAGACATCAAAAAATCACAAGCATGATGTAACTCACAAGATCATAGCAAAAAACATATTTATAATTTAGGAATCTCCCGGTGTCATATTCACAAGGGATAACCTATGCTCAGTGTGTCAAAAGAGGCTTAGCTCCCATGGCTATGATCATATTGATTCATGTTTTCATCCCATAATATATAATTTTGTTACAAAGGAAATATTCATATTAGGAAGCATGTTATCAGATATTACGATTGTAGGTTATGGAATGTGTCCATTGTTATGTTCACTTGGCTGATTTTCAGATCATGAATAAATGATTTCTAAGTCAATTCTCATTGGATAACAGTTATTTGGAATGTGCAGTTTATCATATTTCAAAAGCAATAGCAATTCATTACTTTGAAATTGATGATAAAAAAAAGAGTTTAAGGACATTTGTTATTTTTAATCTAAATAGTCTTGGGCAGACAGTTTGTCCTCAATGATTAATTTATCTCTACCATATTGATGAAAGGGTAAAATGTTGAGAATGTCAATCTTATCATTATATTACTGGTAGATGAATTAAACTCACTTCTACATTAGAAGAACTCATATATTTAAGTAGTGTGCTTAGATTAGTTGTGAATGAATGAATCTTCTTTGAGTTTTCATGCAAACTTAATTGACAAAAACCACATCTTTGATCTAACCCAAAATTTACCTGGAACTATTATTACTGCCAAACATATGGTATATTTATGAGAATTCATCAAATATTTTTATGTAAAATGGAGGATTGCTTTGATGGTTTTCTTATTAATTAATCCCTATGTCTTTAAAAAAGACTTACTGTTTTGTACATCATGTTGAAATGATTTCAGGTTTCCTGAATAAAATTTTTGTGCCGTTCAAAAAGAAAAAATTGTTTTTATTTTTTATTTTTTTTTCCATTATGCGTGTACCATTCAGCAAACTTTTTTCCCCTGAAAAACTGAAAGCTCAAGTGAGCTTTTCTGATCACATTTTGTCTGTCGTCCGTCTGTCCGTAAACTTCTCAAGAACTACAGGGCCAATTTCAACCAAACTTGGCACAAATCATCTTTAGGCAAAGGGGATACAAAGTTGTGAAAATTAAGGGCTACATCCCCTTTTTTCAAGGGGAAATGATAAGAAATTAATGAAAAATTTGGAGAAATTTTCAAAAATATTCTTCTCAGAAACCAATCAGCCAGGAAAGCTGAAACTTGTGTGGAAGCATCTTCAGGTAGTGTAGATTCAAAGTTCTGAGAATCATGACTCCCAGGGGTAGGGTGGGGCCACAATGGGGTGTCGAAGTTTTACAGAGGAATATATTGAGTAAATCTTTAAAAATCTTCTCAGAAACTAATCAGTCAGTAATTTAAAGCTGAAACTTTTGTGGAAGCATCCTCAGGTAGTGTAGATTCAAAATTGTGAAAATCATGACCCCGGGGTAGTGTGGGCCACAATTGGGGGGGGGGGATCAAAGTTTTACATAAGAATATATAGAGTAAATCTTTAAAAATCTTCTTCTCATAAACTCATGAGCCAGGAAAGCTGAAACTTGTGTCGAAGCATCCTCAGTTAGTGTAGATTCAAAGTTCTGAAAATCATGACACCCTCGGGAGTAGGATGGGGCCAAAATGGGGGGGGGATCGAAGTTTTACATAGGAATATGTAGAGTAAATCTTTAAAAATCTTCTCATAAACTCATGAGCCAGGAAAGCTGAAACTTGTGTCTTGTGTCTTCTCAGAAACTACCGGTAATCAACCAGGAAAGTTGAAACTTGTGTGGAAGCAACCTCAGGTAGTGTAGATTCAAAGTTTTTAAAGTAATGACACCCTCGGGAGTAGGGTGGGGCCACAATGGGGTTTACATAGGAATATGTTCCGGTAGAGTAAATCTTTAAAAATCTTCTTCTCATAAACTAGTCAGCCAGATGATTTTTATGGCGTCGAGCGAAGCTCGAAAGCCATCTAGGGATCGTACGTCCGGAAGTTACATTTTTAGGAGCCAAACAACTCAAATGAGTGCAAAGTTTTCGTATGTGTTTCAAGAAAAATAGATGACATACTTCAATTTCGAGCAGAACTGTACGTCAACAAAACAAGTTTGCAGATTCGAAATGGTTGCCGTCTTTAAAAATGTTCACATTTTATTGAAAACAATATGTCTCGGTTTCAGCGGATGAATACACTAGCACCGAGACACATGCGATAGCTGGGCTTACATACTCAATTTGGTTATGAAATGTACTAGCCTGCAAAATAGATGATTTTGTATCCATATCGAAAATTG
Source organism: Magallana gigas (assembly GCF_963853765.1). NCBI lineage: Eukaryota > Metazoa > Mollusca > Bivalvia > Ostreida > Ostreidae > Magallana > Magallana gigas. The sequence goes on along the minus strand of NC_088859.1, from coordinate 14,084,861 downwards.
ACAATGCACAAATGTTTGATCTTGTAGAAACAAAACTTCCTAATCGAGCGATAAGTACATCTACATAAACCAACTAGTGAACTACTTTCACTTTGTAAACAACGTGAATGGGTGCTTTCTTTTATCTACCCCCGATCTTTTCGGCCCGTGTCATTTGGATCCTTGTGAATTTTAGATGAAATTGATAATAAGAGACAGAGTGGTTATCAGCAGTATACAATATATAGAATTAAACACAATAATAATTTAAATATTTATTTCCATATAAATAGAGAAAAAAAATTTTAACTCCTAAGATATTACTATAAACTTAAATTTTCAATTGAAATTCAAAACTTTTTAAGAATTAGGTGAGCAAATTTGTAATGAATTGTAATTTTATTAGTTATGTGATAAATAACATTTTCTATTTTTTTTGAAAAATTTTTTTTTTGATAATTTATGGAAAACAAAATACCAGCTTTTGAACTTGGTCATTTTTTGGCAAAATATTGCAAATAGGGTACCCTCATTGTACGGATAAGTCCTCCTACAGTTTTCAAAACAGGAAGTTGTTCTTTTGCAGATCAGTTATACATATATCAGAGGTATGCATATTGCTAGGATTTTGATTTTCGATAATTTATGAAAAAAATACCAGCTTTTGAACTTTGTCATTTTTTGGCAAAATATTGCATATAGGGTACCCTCATTGTACGGATAAGTCCTCCTACAGTTTTCAAAACAGGAAGTTGTTCTTTTGCAGATCAATTACACATATATCAGAGGTATGCATATTGTTAGGATTTTGATTTTCGATAATTTATGAAAAAAATACCAGCTTTTGAACTTAGTCATTTTTGGCAAAATATTGCATATAGGGTACCCTCATTGTACGGATAACTCCTCCTACAGTTCTCAAGATAGGAAATTTTTCTTTTGCAGATCAGTTATACATATATCAGAGGTGTGCTTATTGCTAGGAGTTTGGTTACTGATAATTTATGAAAAAAAATTGCTTGTATTTTGGTTACTGATAATTTATGAAAAAAAAATTAAGTCATTTTTTGGCAAAATATTGCATATGATATAGCGTACCCTCATTGTACGGATAACTCCTCTTACAGTTTTCAAGATAAGAAGTTGTTCTTTTGCAGATCAATTATACATATATCAGAGGTGTGCATATTGCTAGGATTTTGATTACTGATAATTTGTGAATAAAATACCAGCTTTTGAAGTTAGTCAATTTTTAGCAAAATATTGCATATAGGGTTACCTCATTGTACGGATAACTATTCCTACAGTTTTATAGATAAAAAGTTGTTCTTTTGCAGATTAATTGTACATGTATCAGAGGTGTGAATATTTTTAGGATTTTTATTTCTGATTATTTATGAAAAAAATACCAGCTTTTGAACTTAGTCTTTTTTTAGCAAAATATTGCATATGAGGTACTTTATTTCACTGGATATGGGTTGACATGGATTATGGATACAGTTCACATATAAAAAGAAAACCCAGTTAGCTGTCTCATTGACAGCTTTTCATTTGTTTAGGTTTTTACTCTTCAAATTAACTTTAACTCGACGCCATTGTGGCCCTTCAGGCCTTTGATTTATAATTGTTAAGACTTTGGCCTCAGGACAATTCTTCGGCCTCACAAGAAGGTTCAGAGTTTGATGTAGGTTTATATCCCATATATAAACAATTATTAAGGATCTTTTTGAGAACTGCAATACTCAACATGTGATATGACTATAAAATCAATCTGTTAGAAAGGGGACTACTGATTATAAACATAAAAATATCCAGGGGAAAATGGATTTTATTTATACAGGATCTACATGTATTATTGTACATTGTCCAGATAGTTTGTATTATGACTCCATTAAGCTGATTTTATCACACCTATTGTTCCTCAGGTGAGCGATGTGGCCCATGGGCCTCTTGTTATTTTGTGTCAGTCATTATATGCGATTTAAAAAGTTTCTTGTAGCAAGCAAAATTATACTGGATATGATTTCTGAGTATTGATTATTTTGCAATGTATAAGAGAAAATTAGACCATCATGAAAATTACTGGATATACGGTATATATGTGTATTTATATATACATGTATTTACATCTACCAAGTATTATTTCCTCTACTTCTTACAGAAAGTTATAGTTAATTCATATCTCTATAGAAACGGCCAGACTGAAATCTACACGCCCCATTTATCGGTTGGTCAAAATCTACAGTGGGCTGAAACTGACAGGATTGAAATTGACATGCCCTGTTATCTATTGGTCGAAACCTACAGTGACCAAAGAAAAATCACTGACTGCACGAAATAATCGTGATGATGTCAGACTCAAAGTCTCACAGGATGATTTGGCTGTTTCTTTTAGTTAACGACGTACTTATGTACTTAAACAGTAATTTAGTGAATTTTACTAACTTTTCATGATCAATTCATTAATTAGTTGAAAGATGTTAATATAAACCATAAAATATTTTCTTTGATGATTCATGCGGGTTATGAAGGTAGCGATCGTTGTAGAAAAAATTTACAAATCCCGCTAATGCGGGCTATGTATTTTTTCTGCAATGTCGCTACCTTCATACGCCAAATAAATCACCAAAGAAAATTTTTTATTGTTTAAATGAACAATATAGTACCAGTGCAAGTGTTCTAAGTTGTTACACTTCATGATATCTTACTAGACTTAGTCACCATAGTATTTGTATGTATATATACTTATATTTAGAAGGTAACAAGGATATATCATTCTGAATAGGATGCTGTCTATATGTGGTTCGATAACACTTTTAGAACTAAAATTAACAACATTGTGTCAGATAAGTTTGAATTAAATACGGCTATGGTATATGCATAAATATTACATTGAAGTAGGAAAGAATTTCAGTCTTGTTGACTGAAGATAAGATGCAATTCTTGTACAGAAACAACTGATCTGTTTAAAAAGGACACCTGCTCCAAGCATTTTAACCCCCTCCAAAAACCTATGGATTTAAGCCTATCAGTTGTGTATGTTTCATAAGATGCACCAGCCATGAAAGTATGGTGAAGTTAGGACCAGTAGTACTGGTAACTTAGATATGGTCATCAAAGGACACATGCTTAAAAATTTAACCTTCTTTAAAAACATTTTTAAAAACCAGCATCTGAAATTCCTGGCCCAGATTCAGAATCTGAATCAGTCCGGCCATTAGTAGATGCAGATGCACCATTTATGCAAGTTCAGTGAAGACAGGACAAGTAATACCAGCTCCAAAAACTTTAAGGCATAGCATAAGCTCCCCTGACTTCATCTCAGTGGTCGAAAAAATAATCAAACTAAAATTTCATTTTTTAAATTATTTTTATTAACTTGTTAAAAACTGGTAGTCTTCTAATTCATATACAAAACGGTTTTGTTTTGCTAACATTTACAAAATTCTGATATTAAAGGTGTAAATTAAATCATTTCTTAGATATTTTGTCTCTCATACCATCTGCACTCTAGCAAGTAGCAGCAATCTTTCAAACACAAAAAAACATGTTAAAATTATTGCTGCATTTCCAACTAGAACTATAGAACTGAGAGAAATATCTTGTTTTCTTAAATAGTTAAAAAGAGCACCAGGAAGCAGATCTAGTTTCTTTTTTTGAAAGTAAAAATATCATTTTACCTTATCCCACACATACATGTACACACACTTGCAAACTTGATTGTAAAGGGGTATACACATGTATATCTCATAACCATGCTAGAACAACTTTTTGAACACCTTTAATATCAGATCTGCTACATAGGTACCGTACATATACTATGGTCAACAAGTAAATTTTTTTTTTCTAAAAAACTTCATCCAATGTTAGGATCCATATCTAATCTGGATTACTGTAATCTTCAGTCAAAAAGCTTGTATTTGTTTACAAATACCAGTTGTATCAAACAAATGCAATCTGCAGGTCTGAGATATCACGCACTGACATGCAGTTTCAAAAACAATTCAAAATATACATTTTAAATTACATTCTACCTGTAAATATAACAACATTACTTCAACATGTATATTATGTATATATAACATTTATAAGCTCAAAATCAAAGCCTGCATTAATTGCCAAAGATTCAAAATATATTGTTACATAATTTTGAATAACAAGCAATAACAATCAGCAACTCAAAACAACAGATAACGGTGTAATCAGTTTTACAGGTTGACCACCTCTCAGATCTCTTCAAGATTCTAACTTTGAAGCCCGTGGTACAAGAAGTAGCTACTATAGATAAATGACTAGTTGTAAGGGTTCAACACTGATTATGAGGAAATCTGCACGCAAATCCCTGTGTACAATCATTCGTTTGTTTTGAGAATGTTTGTTGTAATACAGTTTGATGGCCAAACTAGCTTGAGTAAGATTCCAGGTCAATGCTCTAGCTTATCTGATATGTTCCTTCCAGCCAAAGAAGAATAAGCCGGATGAGTATGTTTCCACTGCAGTAACATCTCATACATTCATGAATGACGATCAATAAAACTCAGATCTTTGATTTCCAGTGAGAAGAAGATGATGTCTACCATATATATATATATATTCATTTATACACATAAGTGATAGAAATTAATATGCCTAGACACAGGACAGAAATCACTGTATGTTTTGAGATTGGTATTCTAAAGTTATTTCTTATTAAGGATGGTCCAAAAAGATGGTAGATTATGGGTAATATTGGTCCACACCTGGTGTGTTATTTTTCAACGATTGTTTGTGCATTCATTGAAATCAAGAAAAATGTAAGCTGATAGTCAACATAAAAGCGAGTTGATGGTTCATTAGACCACCTTTCAGACATATACAGGAATGTATCTATCATATGTCGCATTCATAGAGAGAGATATTATTTGACAAGACATCGATAAAACTTTTTTAAAATTTGTCAATCCCCAAGATTTTACTTTCATCACGACAATTAATTGAAATATTTTCATTTTAAAACGTCTGATGTTTAATAAATTGTCAAGATCTGACAATCAAAATTTGTAATCAGGTCTGATGGGGTGTTCATTAATTTTGTAATAGATATCGCTGCATCAATTCTTGCAAAAAATATACGTGACATAATATGCACAGAAATAGGAAATAAAAAGGGCAGTGTATAATATTAGGTTTGAGATCAAGGAACGGAAAATCTATAGAACATAACAGAGGGTACTGACATATTAACATCAAGCAATATTTAAAAAGTCTGAACAAGATTTTAATTCTATGAATAAAAGGCACATTCCTTAAATTAAAAATTGTACTTCAAAAAATATATTAATATTCCATGTACTGTACACAATCCTTATAAAACTACATGTACTTGAAAGGTTTGTTCATTGAAATTACATTTCAAGTCACCTGATTCTTACCAGAGAAAATGCATGTGAATTCCAAGAATTCCATGCAATTTGTTTTTCCAAAATTGGTCAACTTGTAAATATACGACACAAAAAGTTGGTAGAAGGGAGGGGAGGGAGGGATCATACATGACATATATATTCAGCACCTAGATTTGTAATCTATAACACAGAGGAAAAAGCCAAGTACAAAATTCAAATAAAAAGAACCGGTACTAGATCAACTTGCACCTTTAAAGTTAATCTATCACCCCCACTCCTTCTTCTCCGTACATATAACACTCATACATTTGTATATAAAAACAAAATTACATGTTCACAATGCACCGTTTTACAAAACTGGTAAATACTGTTGCTTTGTTCTACAATTTTTTGTTACAGAGATATAAACATTACAGTATTATCAGACCAAACTTTTAGCAGATTTGAAATTGAGATTGGGTTTTTTTTTGTTTTGTTCGCATAGTATTTTTATAAGTATTCAAATTAGGTATTAGCATATAATTAAGAATGCTGTTAATTATTCATTAACTTTTTAACAATCTACGAAAATCGTCAATTAGGTGTTTTAATCCAAAAATATAATTTTCATCCTCCTCTGTCATATGATAGACATGAGCAAAATCTATCATCCGCACCTGAACTTTTGGATGAGGGGAATCCGGCGGATTGGTCGTCTTGTCATCTACTGAATCACTGGAGACCAAGTCGGAGAAGTCGTTTTCTATAATGGAGTCTGTTTCGCCATTGCAGCAATTGTGCGTGATGTTCCCTGCATCCAGACCAGAGGAAGACAAAGAAGAATTGGGGTGGGAGGAGGGAGAGGGGGATATGTCACCATCAAACACAACTAGTAAAGAACTGGCAAAGAAGTTAAATGTCCTCTGTTTGTGGAACCATTCCAGGATTCGCTCGAGTCTCTCTATCACTGCCTTTATCACTTCCTTTTGAAGGACCCCATCGATTGCAAAGAATTTTCCAAAGCCTGACAAAAAGAGAGGACCAAATATAAAAAATCTGCTTTTACTTTTCATAAACTTTGTATGAATATATGGATTATTGCTTACTCAAAATGCTTTTAAAAGAAATTTGCATGAAGACTATATCCCCTTTGTTAACGAATGAACTACCGGTACCCTGTGAAGTGAAGCAGCAATGAATTTTTGAAAATCTATACATAACTCTTACCTTCAAATACAATAGTTTCTTCATTTAGCTTTTTGCAAAAATACTTGTCAAATTTCTGGAACTTTCCTGTTTTCGGACTGTAAGTCTATAAAATAAAAAGCATGATTAAAAAATTACAGATTTAATATACAGGTATGTATCCAAGTCATAAAACATTAGCCATATAAATATGCTTTAAGATAATTAAAAAAACCTAGCTCTGTGAATGAATTTATTATTTAAATGCTGGTGTTGCATTCCATCTTTTGTGCAAGGTTTAAAGTCTTTTACAGCTAGCATATACATGTAATAACAAACATTCTTTCTGAGGGTGTAACTTTACAAAATAGCCGGTACATAAAAATGGTGGCAAAAAAAATAAAACCTGTCTACACCTTAGTAAAGAAAGATAATATGATAATGACATCTTACGTGTACAATGGAAGGTGACCATATCTTACCAGCATGCCAGAGATTTGATATCCAAGATTCTTAGCTGGGGGAAATTTGGCTGTCTCCATGGCTATTTTTTCTTTCGAGGCAAAGGGGTCATAAGTTTTCCTCCCCATCTTAATGTCCAGAACACAGGGTTGTCTCATGTCCTGTAGCAAATTCTCCAGTTTCATAAATCGCACTGTGAATATCAAATAGTATACACATAATCAACAATGCTGATATCATTTGGGATCAAAGAGTTTATATCAATAATAATAAATGATGCTAATGTCAAAGGATAAAGAGCTTTATTCCTATGTTTTTGGGGAAAGAGAGGGGACTAACATTTCAAAGCCATAGAAAGTCTTAACATATTTTAAGATTTTTCACCAATAATTAACTTCATACAATTCAATCTAATTAAGTTAGATGTTCCGAGTCTGCTATTCCTTTTTTTTTTCTTCATCATAATGAATTTTAAACATAACTGCTGAGTTCAAAAAGATTTACTAATAAACAAATTGATTACTCAGCCTAAACTGCAAATGTGATATCAAGATTATTTTTAAACTACATGATACAACTTAATATATCGTAGACACATAACATTTTCCTTTTGCCCCGAAACTACAGTTGAACTTAGATATCTGGAACACTGATATCTCGAATACAATGGATATGTTAAAGTGATATTTTGTAAGACCCAACTACTTATTTTTTAAGTATTTTACCCTCAAAATCTCAAATACTCAGATATCTTGAAGTTTTTAAACAGTATGCCCATCTAGTTCCAGTTAACTAAGTTTGACTGTGTAATAAATCATTGACAAGTTGTATTCTGCAATCAAAGGCAATATAATTCAAATAATTCATTGTAAAGATTTGAGAGAGTGTTCCCTTGTGATAAAAATTAAATAACCAACAGAAGAAATTCTACTATCAGCTCAATTCTTGATTTATATGTTATATTTGATATGGAACAATTATTCATGCAGAGAAGGATCAATGTTCATTAATGCATCCAGCAGAAAACAAACTGGCACAACCGTTTTGTATACATAAGAATCAATATTAAGGTAGAAGGTCTCTAGAAGTTGACTATGACATATGGCGAAAGAATTCATTTAACCTGAATATCAATTCACACAAAATAAACATGGATACACCCACTTTTTTATTCATTTCAGAATTTTTTGCCACAGTCTGCAAGTCAACTGTTAATTGGGCTTAAACATTGGACGTTTAAACGTACATACTTTACTTAATTATCAAACTAAACATGGGCAACATGTAAACCAATTTTTATTTCTCTTAGATGGATTTTAATTTTAATATAGGAAGAAATTACCTGTATCTGATTATCTATGCAAACATGTATTGAATTTCAGTGAACAGATATTTATACTACCAGTATGTAAAAAATCATAAATGCATGGTAACAATATAGCTTTATTCAATTTTACAAGGGTATTCTGCTCTCATTTAATTCATCATAAAGAAAAATTTAACCAAAAGCTGGGCAAACAAAATGTCAATACTGAAAATTAACCAACCATACAGTATTATTTTGAGGGCCTTCAATTCAAAAGTCAAGATGCAGTGCATACCAGCATACACTGGACTATGTAACAATTTAAACTGCAACAATGTTAAGTAATCTCTCGTTCATCACTAAATTGGGAAGGGCTACCATTGTTGTAGATCAACATTGATTGCAATCAGGCAAGAAAAATAATGACTGCATGGTGTGAGGTATTCATTGTGTACAGTTCTAAACACTTAACATAAATAAGCAGAATTTTTTTTTTACACTTGAGGGTTGTGGCTACACGGTCTACCTTATGATTCACTATGGCTCACGAGGACCCCATAAAGTGATCCATTCTTTCTGAACAATAGATAATTGTTATTTTTGACTACTAGAGCAAATTTTCTTGCTGAGCATTTTTGGATAAAGACACTGTATGATCAGAGATATAGATTTATAATAAGATATGACAATATTGTGCATCATATAGATGTTATTGATAAAAGAAATTGCATATGCTGTCTGACACCTAATTGGAAGAAGAAGAGAGTAGTGTGTATCCTATTTCAATCATGGTAGACCTAATATCTTTCTATGTTTACTGAATTAATTATAATTTTTTTTATACAATGTAGTTATAGCCTTGACCTCTGACCTAATGACCTAATTTATCTTTAGAATTTTCAGAAAAAACTCTGCTAATTTTACTAAAGGTCATTTGTGATAGATAAAAAATATCTTTCCAGACTGACAACCAGATAATACAATGTACAATGGTTTCAAGGTCAGGCAGCATTCTATAGGTTCTTGTAATCTTTCACCCAAAATTTGTTAATATTTGAACAAATTCGAGAGAACCCTTCAGCAAAATTATAAGTTTTTGCTATTATTCACCACTATTTATAATTTTATCATATATTTAATAAGCTAAAACAACACAGTACATGTATTAATGAATTTAAATTTTCACCAATAATCAATACTGATCATAGCTGGTGTCAGAACTGAGGGGGGGGGATCTAGGGGCAGGACGGGGGGGGGGGGGGGGGGGGGGGGCCCCCCCCCCCATTTTTTCTTGATTGTCAAGATTTTTGATACTTGATGTGTGGCTTCCCAATTGCTTTGTAAAATTCATGCAGTACTTGCAATTGCCGAAAAAAGATGATTCTTTAGTACAACTATTCAACTCCTAAACATGTATATCTTTACCATCTGGTTCTTTGGGAGCATGGACTATTCCATGAAATTTTGGCACAAGTTCACGTAGCTGTAGCAATACTTTGTCGGTGGAGGCCTGCTTCCCAAACACTTCCTGGTAAAACTCCACTTCTGTCTGTCCTTTTGGCGGGACCTGTACAGGCTTTAACACAGTCCCATCCTCATGCACTAAACACCCTGATGAAGAGAAGAATATCAAGAGTTTTAAAATCTTGACAAAGATATTGCTTTGAATAAATGTGTGTATCTGCATGTGTTTATATACCACCATCCATGTATATAAATGATACTGTTCGGTAGCATGTTCCAATTCAATAAAAAATTTGTTCTCAATCTATTCACTTGGATAAAAAAAAGGGGGACATGCCATATTCAATTAAGAAATCTTGGTATTTTTTCCTTAATTAATATATAGATTTTTAATTGTTTTTCACTGATAGCGTATTTGTATTTATTAAGAAAACAATAAAAAAATTAAGTGATGGCAATGCTGGAACATATATAAAGGAACCAGGAATTGAGCCATAATATAGGAAAATGTTAGTGCAATTTTTCAAATTAATTTTTAAAATTTAATGATCATAGCTAGGACTATCAAAAAATTGATTATTTGGTACCAGCTCTTCTGTATTTGTTTTAATCATGGATTAAAGTGTGTAATTGAGTTTGCAAACAAAGATGGAGAGAACAACAGGGCTAGACCAACTGGAGGATTGTTTTTAAAAAAAAATGGTTACAGTGTACTAATATTCTACACTTATGCATTATTAAAATCAACCGCAATCTACTTAAATGTCATTCAGCAATTAAAAAAACCTTTCTGAATTTTTCTAATCAATAAATAAACTACATAGTAATTACTTTTAACGTGCTGTGCTGCAAATAATCATGCTGTGCTGCAAATAATCGTTACAGCAAGATGGAGAACTTTAAACCTTTCCTAAAGGGATTTACGTTTCTGACATCATGAGTTTATAGTTCACTATTGAAATGTATATCCTTCTAGATTAATGAATCGTCTACTTCTGCACTCAAATGATTCATATTTGGGAAAAAAGGTGAATTCTAAAGTCCTCCCACTTTCACACAACAACTTAATACATATCAAGTCAAATTACATCAAAACTGCTATTCATCCAGTTTTGTACATAAAAAAATTAAGGTATATAATGGGGAATGGCTGTCAAAGGTTTTGTAAGGACACCTTCATTTTGTGACATAACTCCTTTGAAACATGTACACGAAATTACTCCACCCTAACCTAAACAACATCACCTTTACCGTCTCAGTTATGATGAGTGTTTGCTTTCTTGTTATACCGTACATGTCTCTGTCTGATTTGATTTAATTGAAAAGGATTTTACGAAACAGTTTTAAAAGTAGACCAATCAAACACTTCAGAATAATAAATATTCTTAAATATGCATCTGGCACACCTCAGTCGATTGTGTAACCAGTTCATCAAACCTCGAGATTACATGAGGAATGAAATTCCGCGGAGGTGTTCCAAATGTAAAATATGGTGGATTGGCTTTAGTTCACTGTCTTTATAATAAAGCCATGAATACTTGCAGCACAGCATGATACTTGATAACACATTAAATTTAAGATTACTTCATTTCATCAATTATTTTGGCAACTTACACATGACTTATTACAAAGGTGTCGAGATCAAGACCAAGCTATCACAAAAATTTTGAAAGAACTCAAGTTTCCAACTCAAGACCCTAAAAGACAATAATTAAACGCATAAAACTTAAGATATGAGGCTGAGATTTTAGATGATGAAAGTCGGTCAGTGACAGCAGAGTCAGAACAATGACTAAGCTGTCTCCAAGTCCACAATTATTAACTGACATTAACTGACCGATCGTCTCTGATTGCAACAAATTGCTGGACCTGTTTAACATCAATAAACACAGGATTGTCTGAGGTTAAACCCAAGGTCAGTCATGCAATCATTCTAGTACATAACACGAGATATTTCATAGATTTAATCTGCCTCGAATGACGCGACACCTATTACCTCCAAACAAGCTGATAAATCTAATATTACTTTGAACAGAGAGTATAGATCTATATGAATTACATACAGTAATTAATGCACTTCAACACTGCATATCACAACTCTTTAAACAAAGGTCCCCTGTGCATGAAATTTTACAATATATGTTCAGTGAAAGAATGCTATAAATGATACAAATTTCCCAAAAAATTTCTTGAAGGAATGCCTATGTCTACCGGTAGATCAAATTTACAATGATGTAATATGATATATCAAAAGATCATGGGTAGTAAATCTTATAGGTAAACTTTGCGTTGAAGAACTTAATAAATAATCTACCTCTTGAATAGACTTTTTTTAAGCATATATATTTACTCTAACAATTTGACTTAAACAGAGTTTATTGCGGTTGTAAATAAGAATATGTTTAAGTGTTGAAGCACTGTCATCAATCAAACACCCACTGATGCATGGGCAGATATATTTCTGGAGTGGGTCTGCAGTGTACAGAATCGGACTTCAAACTTCGGTCCATGTACAGTATTTATTTTTACATCTATCAAGTGTTTTCTCCTTTATTTTCTCCCTCGTTTCACTCCTCCAAAAATAAATATTTTCTTGACTAATTTGTTGAAAAACAAAAACAGATTTTTTAGGATTGGTGCTTTCGTTACAACTTGCATTTAATATCCATTCGACATACAAATAAATGGCAACACAAAATATTAGTTAATCTCAAAAAACATATTTGGGTCAGGGCGGGTAGGGAAAACCAAAAGACACAACCTGTACTGCTTTGTAACGAACATCGCATTAATCGAATACTCCCCGGGAAATTTATTAATACTAAGCGCAAAAGCCCTCGTGCATGAAATAACCAGTATTGAAGTAAACCAGATAATACGAAAACTAACGGAAATAAACGAGGTTAAAAACGTAAAGAAATAAATTTATTAAGCCCATTGTAATTTGTAGCTCCATAGAAACTGACAGGGCTGAAATCTACCCGATCCGGTGCTTATCAGTTTGTCAATCAGTGGAAACTTTCAGCAATCTAAGAAAAATCATGGACTGCACAAAATAATTATTAAGCAATAAATTTACATAACCCACAACACGCTAACGCAGGTTATATGTATTTTTTTCTGCAATGTCGCCACCTTAATATCTCTAATGAATCACCAAAGAAAGTATTCTATTGTTACAATGTATCATAATTCATGTGGCAATCCTCTATAAAACGGGTGGGCACTGACTAACAAACAGGCTAAACTGCAAACGTTCATTAAATTTTAATATAAAAACACAGATCTATGCTTATCTGAATAATTGATATTCGATTTATTGGCAAACTGCACTTTTCCTTAAAAATTTTCATAGAACATTTTGTATTATTCACTCAAAACTGTCTGCCACTTAGTTAAAAAAAAAGTTTGGCCTTAAAAATTCGCCCACAATACAGCTTTTCTCCAAATTTTTCAAAAATGGTATTGTTGAAGAATACACCCATGACCATCTTGCCAACTTTGTGTTCAATATAAAAGTCTGATTCACAGTCGTGTTAAATACTAGATTACTAGTAATACATGTACAAATTACAGTGTAATTACAAAATACTACTTCTATAACAAGATTTTGAAAGGTGGGATCTGGTTAAATTCTATTGAAGGCTTTCATAACAAGGGGCATATCATATTCTTGCAGGTATACAGGTATATATCAAATTCATTAAATTTTTTACACAAGCTTGGGTATTTTCACAACTCTCTCTGATCAGGCCTAACATTAACAATACACAGAATGTACAACGGTATAACTTGAAAACAATTATACCTAGAACACTTTCTTCTGTTAATTTGGTTAAGTGAAAGTTGCAGCATACTATATTATTCTCAAGCATCAATGATCTTAGGAAATATTTCATCTCTTTTACACTGTATTAGCTCATGCACTGGAAAACTCCCAATTACATTTGCATCAAGCATTTATCCAAATAAGTGCTTACATAGACCATTTTATATATAAGCTCATTAGAATAGCATTGTGCAATATCTCAAAAAACTTTCAGCCAAAATAAAAGCCCCACGTATTTTTCCGATTATCAATTTTTCGAGGACAATAAATGAACATGAGCCCTATCTTTATTCTTTCTTTTCATCGCAACCAATAGGAATACTAAATATAAAATGGCCTTCGGTATAAAGATAGATATTGCCAATATTTGAATAGAAAAATAAAGGGCTGGTGATTTTGAGAGTTTTAGATGAAGAAGTGGAACTTCATTTTAAAGAAGTGTTGGAACAACATGGAATTGAAATCAATAGTCTGCGATTCAAGGCTTTTATTTGCTTATGTATTGCAAACATATACGTACACAATCTGAATTGAACTTGAAAAATTGGATTTTTAAAATCCTTTTTGAAGATGGTTCATTTGTACTGCATTGCCGTATATATTATTGATCATTCTCTTTTTCTTTGTTGTTCAAAATGAAATGGAGTATGAACATTGGTAAATGAAATGAGAAAAATCCCATGTGATGTCCCATTAAATATAATCAGGTATTCCTGTTTACAATTCAATACATCCTCATCTGCCACTTTTCCGATATTAACAATGATTTAGTTTTTTTTTTTTTCTTGTTTTGCCAACTCGATGATAGAAATTGGTGATTAAGCATTATGTTAAAATCCAATACATGTAGTATGTGGAATCCATCAAACAATGTATTTATCATTCATTGCTATGTATATACCTTAATTACCCCCATGTAATTGTTTGAAGAAACCCTTTAAACTATAAGGTGACATCATCCATATGATCCATGTACAGATCCAGATTTTTTTACCCCCGGGGGTGGGGGTGGGGGGAGAGTGAGATAGTGGCATGTTTTTGCCTTGGAAGGGGGGGTGTCCAAGGCCTATTTTGGTAATTTCACAATGTACATGTACCAGTAAATATGTATAGTCAGTAAGATTGAATTTTCAAAGGGGGGGGGGGGCTACCAACCCCCACCCACCCATCTTCAACCCTCTAGATCAGCCCCAAAAGTAAGAACCATAATTAATCATATGTTCATATGTCACTATTCTTCTTTAATACATTGTATCCAGTCAACAGATCTCTATAGTGAACTATCTCACAGGCTTTGAGGGGAAAGGGAGAGGGGTGTTGACAAATACACTACCAGTAAACTAAGGTTTCAATTTAAAATCAGAAAAGAAATTAAAGGTGACATCAGACTTAAACGGCGATGTAAATTAATAAATATACTGTGTATGTACTACCAGGTATTTATTTTTAATCCTTTAGCGAGAAAAAATTTACCACATGTACACATTATGTACACAAAAGATTAAAAAAATGTTTAAACGTCCATGTGGTAATCTGCCTATTTTGAAAGTGCTTTTGTCTGTCCATTGTACATTCCATATTTGCCTGGCCCTTCTACAAACCTCAACTTGAAAGTAAAATCCCATTGCTCATTATATAAAGATTATGAGAGCTCAGGAGAGAGAGATCTTACATGTACATTGTATACATAATAAAATCAATAATCAGCCAATGTAATTTTGAATTTTTTCTGTTTTTAATTAAAAATGAGGAATAGAATATCTGAGGAAAAATTCACCAGACTTTAATATCAAAGTCATCAGGGCATTAAGAGTGCTTTTACTGATTTCAAAAGAAGAGTTACTATGCTTTTCAAATGATTGATGATTTTTAGATCTGATTGGCAATCCAATCTGAGAGGGGAAAAGCACAAGAGAAAAAGATTAAATCTTCAAAATTATTGCAAAAATAACCGTCTCACCAAAAAAAAATAATAAGAATATAACAGAGCCATCCTTTTACTCCCTTTTAACATTTCTTTTGATCATTTATATCTTTTTCCTTTTTGTCTTAGCCATTGCCATACTTGAGAGATAGGGACATAGGCCAATGATATTGTTGGTATTGACTATCATCTGACAGCACATTGCATTTATATTTATTATAAGACTAAGTTGCATGCTCTTGTACCTAATGTACAGGGATTCATCAATATGGTATCTGACAAACAAACAATGTGGCTTACTGTACCTATTTTGCCGTCAGCTGTTTGGTGGCCTGCCACTTGGTTGTCCAATGGTTTGGTCCCTGGGGGAAGGGTGGGTGTCCGCTTCAAGGAGGACATCAGTCTCTTCAAAACTAGAAGAAATTTGTACAAAATTTGTCATCATAATAACAAACATGAATTTAGTATCCTATACTTTGCATAAGGATTCTGAAACTTCTTAATAATTAAAAGATAAGCAATTAGTAGTGCAAGAGACTACAGCATACAGATGGGCTGTTTTGCAATGCTAAAAATCTTAATAAAGTTATGGTATATAATCCAAATAAAAAAAAACAATAAATATTTTGTAAAGTTTTGCAAGAAAATTTTATGAAATTTGTCATCATAATACGGTAATAAAAATGAATTTAGTATTCAACACTTTCCATTAGGATTCCGATTCAGAACCATTTTAATAAAGAAAAGCAATTACATGTCTCTTTTTAAATACAGTTTTGCAACTGATTGCAACATAGATGGGCTATTTTGCACTGCTAAAATTCTTTATATATTATATTTAGTACCATATGACCCAAATATTAAGATGAATACCTGGTAACTTGAGCTGCAGCTTGTAGTTTATGTTTCTAAAGTATGACATATTTTTGGGAGCAACTTTTGTATTTTTGCATTCAACCCATCTTTCATTGCAGAAATGTAGGCAAATTCAGAAGAAGAAAATGAACTGGTATGTCAAATTTTACGGTAACCACTTAGGTATGTAATTTTAAAAGAAATGTTTTAAAAAAACAACTTGATAGCTAACAACTACAAGTTTACGAATGACTATAAGAACTAAGAAACTGTGAATTCATTTGAATGCCTGACCTACTATCCCCTCTAAACTTACATGGCCCTGTTTTAAGAAAGTCTTATGTGATTGACCAATACCATTTCACTGACCAAACACTCAACCACTTCGTTCAGAAAGTTTAAAATATTGATCGTGTTGAGAGTATTTTATTTCATACATCAAAAATTCTACATTCAGTACAAAATATTCTATATGATCATTCAGTACATATCTGTTTTTAAAATGAGGCGTTGTTCATGTATTGTTGAAAGTTTGTATTCAATGTACACTAATTATTCACTTAAATAATGTAAATGTATATTCCATTGATTCAAATACATGCATATTTATCGAATTTAAACCAGCAAGACTATGTCTGACTCAATATAGTAAAAAGAACATTTAATCAATGATAGCATCATAAATTACCGGTAAATTGAAAATAGTTGCAAATAAATTATAAGGAGTTATCATAGAAATCAATTTCAGGTACCACGTAAATTTCAACATGTTTTTTTTCCTGGATATTCAAGTCAATCAAACGGTTTTCCATTATGATCAATTATAAACTTTGAATATTGCAGTTTTCTCTGAATACATCAAATTGTAATGACTTAATTATGTGTTATAAATCACTATAATTCAACATTGATTAATTTCATCAAGTTGAACATTCAATAAAATCAAAACAAGAATACATCCATGATGTATGTACATGTATCTCTATCTGCATGTGCACTGGAAAAATTAGTTGAATTATGCTAGTAGTATATATATGTACCATAATAAATGATTACTGCCTCTTACATAAACAAATCTATCACACCTAGTGTTACAGCTTTCTGGAGATATGCTTAATCAACAGTGAGAAACTGAAAAAATCAATTCAGTTAACAAGTAAAGGCAAACCATTCTACTAAAATAAAACCAGGTCATCCATCATCATGTTTACATGTGTGTACATGGATAGATTGCAAAACATCTCTCTCTCTCTCTCTCTCTCTCTCTCTCTCTCTCTCTCTCTCTCTCTCTCTCTCTCTCTCAATTTGAAAACATCTGCACAAGTAAACTTGTCATATGACACTTTAACTGAGGACCCAAGAGACAGACACGGTCATGACATATGATGTTTACATTCAAGTATGTTGTTTTCCTTTGAAGTATTCTCTGCCTTATAGGCAACCCTAATGCACAGACAACTCAACAGTGGGACGAGTTCTTAGCAATAGAGGATAATTAATCTAGAATCTACCGACTACGTATTAAGAAATGCATTTTAAATCTGCATCAGATTTGTAGTCAATTTCATTCCGTAATTGTTTAGTTTATAATCCATGAGCAAAATGTTCTCAAATCAATAACATAATTGATACACAAAGGTTAAGATCCTAGCTTCAGACATGCAACTACTACATGTACTGATATAGAACAAGTTATTAATCTTCATAAAACGGATTCATTTATATGTAAATGTTATTAGCATGTACTAACAGTAGATTCAGGATGAATAATTTTGCTCTTAATTGTGTTGCATGTAAATAACCTTGTATGTTGTATGCATGCAAGTAATTCATTAATTTTTTTTATCAGAGATTTTAAATATTTTTTATCAATATTTTTTCATATAAAAATTAAAATCTTACAAAGTTTTTGTATCGCAACTTCACTGTGATTACGGTTAAAAAATAATAACAGATTCAAAGACCGATAAATTACTAATTATATACCAACAATGGAATAAATATCCCTATACATTATTAATTAATTCTTTTGCAAAACCTACACAATGAGTTCGTAAATTCTCATAACAAAACAATTCATAATGACGGACAAGTTCAATGCATATGTCTTAAAATATTAATGTTGCTGCCGACCTAAGCAGTGGAGCTACAACTGTTTTTAGTTCAACTTGACATGTCAAAATGAAAAAAACCATTTTGACTTGTCAAAGACTGAATGGGATTGTGCAACAGGATATTTGGTTAACCAATTGTTGACAAACAGCATTGTGCCCCCGTGTAAGAATTCCAAAAATTAAACAACACCTATTGAAGCATTCACCCAAAATAAACTATAGGCTTACCTATCTTTCTGAGTCCAGCTTTGGCCAGGGCAGAGCCTGTCTTGACCCTAGGGTGTTGATGTCCACTATCTGAAAACGTGATGTAGACATTTTTTATGTATTGTAGAATCATCCTAATTGATAAGTAATCCGGTGTTATTTCAACGCCATCTTATCGATTCGACTGTGTCGGGTTAAGTATAAGAGAGGCCTTTTAACTTCACTGTGTACATGTTGCCAGGTGCTAATAAAAATAGAAGTGGATCCTATACTGGTGGCAAATCTCACGAGCGATTTTCCGGGACTTGCATATCATAACTATTCTGACATCATCGTGTCAACATTATTAATTATACAGGACTTTAACTGGTTGTTTGTTATTTTTATCATTTTTTTTTCAAATGAAAGTATGATCGTGTTTTCCCCGTCGAACAGCGGAAGCTTACGGAAAGGGCAGTAACTCGACCTTCGACAAACCTTAAAATTCCTTTTTCAAAATATTGACATACTGACCTCGGATTTTGGAGATTTAATGACCGATTTTACTTAATCATTTCTAAATACCTGTCTACCAGTTTTTAGCTGCTGTGACGTTTAATTCCAACATAACAACCGATCAGTGAGGTAATTTATCCACGCCGATCCCGAACAATATATGGAAGCCCAACCGTGTACAACTTCCGTGTAGGCCAAAGGTCTTGATGCGGTCGCATTATAAACAAAGGAACGGATTGATAAATATTTTACTCTATTTTATATTATTTAGACCTTTCTATCTGGGAACTTATATGGTCATATTAAGTATTTTTGAATGGAAGATTTAATTAAAGATCAGAGACTCAATCGTTTTCAGGTTTTTATTTATTTATTTATTTTTTGCATTATGGACTATAGACACCCTCCCACCACACATATAAAGCTTTGTATTGGTTTCTCAAATTCGTAATCTACTGCTGAAGATTTTTTTCTGTTGTTTTCACGGGCACATGTTTCTGTAATAAAAGTCCTTGCACCTTGTGGAATAATAATTTTTACTATAAATATGGTGAATTGTAACTGTTTTTAATTGTTACTCATTTTTTTTCCATCTTATTCTCTATTTCTTCTGAAGATTTTTTTCTGTTGTTTTCACGGGCACATGTTTCTGTAATAAAAAGTCCTTGCACCTTGTGGAATAATAATTTTTACTATAAATATGGTGAATTGTAACTGTTTTTAATTGTTACTCATTTTTTTTTCATCTTATTCTCTATTTCTTGGTGTTTTCCGAGAATTAATAATTTGTATGTCACTTCATTATCCCCATAGGGACAGGAGGAAATCAAGTATGAATTAATGAATATAACGCAATTGCTCTTTGAAATCTTAAACAAAATTTGTATCACGGGGAAATTAAGGTGTTTCTACATATCAGGAGACAACAGGACTAAATGCTCTCTATGGCAAAAAAGCACTTTATGTAAACTTTAGGTCGGTATGGGTGATTTCTGGGAATCCAAAACTACACCCGAACAATCCGAAACCTAATTCCTCTCTGTCAACTATCATGTATATCACAATATAATTATATAAGAGTTTAAAACAATAGACATTAGAACTAAGCATGAGTGAAATATGTCATAGAGTAAAACTTCAATTTGGGTTAGTCGGTTGATATCAAAGGTGGAATGCAAGAGTTAATAAAATAATCAAGCAATTATAACTAAAGTCAATTATTGTATTGTACAAAGGGAAAGGTACATTTATGAATTCTTTTGAAGATGGATAATAGTAAGTTAAATTTCACGAAAATGTCTTCAACAAGAGTTTGTCAAACTTTAACTTCATGATGTTTATCTGGCTTTTGAGCTAAGACTACGCAATCTATGCATATTTCACTCGAAACAAGCGTCATCTTTAACTTGTTTTGATGCAAGAAATGATATATAGTTACATGTACGTCCTAACGAAAGTCCAAAGTTTTGTTAAAAAGTTTCTAATAAAACAAATCTCTACATTGTGTTAGTTAAACACGCAAAAGAATGACCTTGTGGAGGAATTTAATAAATACAATTTTTTTTAAAAACAAAGTCACTTAACAACAACCCAACCGAAACTTAATGTGTTATTTCCTTCCCCCTTCCCAAGTTATTTAATTGTCGCTTACTCAATTCTTCCTTCAGCTTTCCGAGGACAAGGGTTCGATCGTTTTGTGTTATTATATGTACATGCAGTGTATAACTTAATCCCGTATACGTACACCCAATTCCTTCAATTCAAAATAGTTCCTTGAATGACCGTCAATGTCAGTTTATGATAAGCTGACATTTGTAAACGGTTCTCTTTGTGGGTCATACGAGTATACAGTTGCAGAAAAAATATAAGTATTGATTATTTTCTTTGAAAATTGATTCATGATTTTTTTGTAAACGACAAAAATTTTTGTTATACCCCTGTAAAACTGATACTATAAAACTCTATACGAAAAAAGTCCAGCATCTTGACTGTTGGACTGGAACTGTTAGATTGGAACTGTTAAAATCGACTGTTAAAAAGACAGTTGACCGGTGACGTCACATTCCACGAAAACGTGTTATTGATTAGAAGGGGTATAACAAAACAGTTGTTGACCGTGTCTCGGGCAAAAGTTGATCTGTTGGACCGGCTCGCAAACTGTTGCCCTCGACCCCAGTAAACAACTGTATATTATAATGTCTTTTAGTAATCTTATTCTTGTTAGAAGGTCAGGTCAAGGTCATAACATTTTCTCTCAATGTAAAAACAAATTTACCTGATCATGTGACACATGTATCCTTCTATTTTAAAATATAATCTTTTAGTTCTATCTTGGTAATAAAAAATAACAGAACACGAAGTCTAACAGACGTCATAGTCAAACTGACCTCTAAATTAAGATATTTACATTTTCTAGTGTCATTGTCTGTGATAACAATACGAATCGATTTTGTACTGTACAGTCCAACAAATTCAAATGACGTAATGTTGTGGCGCAAGCGGGTTCTGCATACTTAATATTCTAAATTTAAACGTACAACTGCTGAACATTTTATAAATTTTAAGCATTCTGTGAATATTATGAGTTTTGTATTGTACCAGGAATACTAGTTCAATTGCTGCATATAGCTGTAAGAGGTTGGTCTCTTGATGATGACGTAACTATTTATAGAAAGGGTTCCATATAGAGAACTTTAATTTATCATCGATATTTATAGTACTGAGGGGTTGGGGGGTTAGGTTCGTATAGCGGTGTATCTTATCATAAATATTTTTAGCATAAATAGGGGTGCTTAAAATCTGATCATCGATATTTATAATAACAGGGTCCTCATTGAGATGAGGGTCTCATATCATCGTTATTTATATAGAAACGGGATTCTTATAGTGGTGCTGACTCTACAAAATAGTGAACATGCGCTGAAAAAAGATTATTGGTCTAATAATTCATAACAAAAAATCATATCATAATGGATTGTCAACGGGTCCGTATCGAGGACTTCATAGGATATCCAGCACCTCTACAGGTCCTATAGATAGGACCCTGTTACTAAAAATATAAATGATTAGATATCCAGCACCTCTTTAGGGCTCCTGTTACACCCCTACACCCCCCCCCCCCAATCCTATCGATGATAAAAGTCCTCTCTAAGATCCTTTTTCATAAACAGTTACGTCATCTTCAGGAGGCGTATCTCTATACAGCTATATACATGTATGCAATATCCAATTTTTTTGGTGGTTTTGTTTTGTTTGTTAGTCTTTTTTTTTTAGGGGAGAGGGGTTTGGGTGGGGTTGGAGAGGGACTAAGTAGGTGTTATGATGTTAGTATTACTGTAAACTTACATAAATAACAAAGGCAGGACTACACTGTAAACAACAACATGTAGTTGTTTTATCCTGCATATGAATTAATGAAGGCATGACACTTATCCCTGCAGGGACCACTATTTAAAAAATAGCTACTAAACCACCGAAGTACAAATAAAAACTGAGAAATACACGTGTCCTACCTTACACAAGAAATAATCAGAATTCACGAGTTGAATTTGTTAAACCTCTTTCTTTAACAGCTACTATATAACTTAATTTCAACATGAATAACGTTTAGAATTGTGGTTCCAGTAGCCTATTGTTCAGTGCAGCGTGCGTCACTTAACCCTACCCACAGGTACATAATGTGACACTAGTGCTATTATTTCAAAATTAACTATGTATTTTTAAAACTCACGAAATCTGATAATAAAAAAGATTTTTGTGCATGATACAAATTTCTAGCCTACGAAAGTCCATTGAGCCCATTTTAGTTGGTAAAAAAAAATTCTTTAGCAAATATTTCGATATAACGCGAAATTCTGAGTTAACGCGAAACTTTCAGATAAATATTGTTATTTTATACAAGAATATTATGAATAATGATTAAAAATGACCACATTTTAGTTTCAAATAATTTACAGTTCTGTAGATGTAATATTTTACGTTCATCTTTAAAATTTGGATAAGTGAATCAAAATAATGTAATACTTTCTTTAAATATAATTATATAAACTAAATCTGATAAAAAGCTCATATAAGAACTAGTATTTATATCATGTAAAGATGTTCCAAGTAAATAAGGAGGTAGAATATCAAATTTCTTTTTTCGCCGAGCCTGTGTTCGAAATTACGTTAGGTTGTCTAAATCAGGGACGTATATATATATACGTCCCTGTCTAAATTTGACAATTTTGACAATTCACAACTTGTGTATACTTCTCTGATAAAAAAAAAGATTGTCAAACTAGTCTTTATCTTTTGTCGCGGCGATATCACGTATGTATAACGTTTTGAACAATTAAATGCACATCCTTTCAATTTTCCAATGATAAATTATGATATCTTATAGAAGTGTTACTCTGCATATTTTGATATCCCATTTTCTTAAATAAAGAGCTCATGAGAAGCGCGATGAATTGTGTGGCATTACTATTGATCACCCTTGATATTTTTGTGAATTAATAATCATATAAATTTATTTCCTGTATGTGTATGCATTACATCTACATGTTTGTATCAAGACAAAGTCGTATACCATTTTATTCCAAAGAAAAATATTTTTAAACACGTGTAAATATTAAGATATATTTACATTTCCAACTGTCTTTGTCTGTGATTACATTACGAATCAATTTTGAAGCCTATAACCCACAAATTTCATAGGAGATGAGCGACACAAAATGGGCGTGTCTGAAAGCATTTAACCAAAAAAAACGGTATTGGCTGCTCCGCGTGGTACTGTATTATTACGAAACATGTGCTACATGAAAAAAAATAGTGGTTTTAAAATGTCATTTTTAAAGTGTAGAAATTGGAAATTATATAAATATAAGTTATATGGAATCATTCTTTGAATACTATGAAGTGATAATTTCGACCGGAGCGTAGTCAAATCTACTAGTATCATAAAGCTCATCAGGCTTTATTGGATTTGACCACACCCCGACCGAAATTATCACCTCATAATACTCAAAGAATGATTCCTTAAACCATTACTGAGGAAAATATACACTGTATGCTGAAAAATATCAATCATTATAGTTTAACTATATAATGTATTATACACTATAATTGAAAATACTCTGTAAAGAGAATTGAATAGGCAACCATAAAAATATTGATATCAGGTTTAAAAAATCATGCGATATTGAACTGATATTGAGTGGAAATGCACTTATTGTATCTCCTAATAAGTGCAAAAGTTTCGCCATTTTAGACGAAAGTTACGCATTTATTCGCGAATGTTACGCATTTATTTGCGAAAGTTACGCGTTTATTCGCTAAAGTTACGCATTTATTCGTGAAAGTTTTGCCTTATATCGGGAAAGCTACACGTTTGTTCGCGAAATATTCGCGTTACGTTGCGAAAATTACGGGTTTATTCGCGATACTTTTTTTTACCTTCAAAAATGAGCTAAATGGGCTTTCGTACTATCCCCCACATTTCCACTAAGTGCAAAAAGTTACATGTATACATGTATTCGGAAACTGATACTCGCACATAGCAAATTGGGCACTATTGTTTGCATCCCTTAAATACAGAAATATGTTTTCAAGCCAACTGGAAACTGTCGAAACACTTTTTTTAGGCAGACAAAACAAAATTGATATCAAAAGTTCAGCTGACGAAACTATTGTCTAGATTTATTTTTGCCGGTGGGGACTGGGGGTTGGGGGTTGATATAATATATTATATTTGCCATACTGCATTGATATCCTTTCAGTATATTCCCAATGTGTCATAATGTAAAGATGTAAATGTGCCTAACGATCACCATCCTCATGCCCGAGTTTACCGTGATTAGGCTAGGTTATCATTGGAAATGTTAAGTTTACGCCCCCCCCCCTCACTTTTTTTAATCCATATAAAAATGTGTACTGGATGTTGTATATAAGAGAAAAATGCTGTATTAAAAAAATCTTGTAATTCAATCGGATGAAATTCAGATCCTATTATCCGCCTACGAAGATCGCTATATACAGGCTTAAAATTGTAACGGATAAAAGGATAGAATTTTAAGAACATAGTCGTTCATAATTAATGACTAAATTATAATCTCATAACGAGGTGATATATCTCGTAATAACGAGAAAATATATCGTGATTACGAAAGTTCTCGCAATAACGAGATGATACCGAAAAATGGTATCGTGATTCCGACATATCATCGCTAGCTTACTGTTTTCGGTCCACTCCGCCCATGGGGAGCAGAATGGGGCCAGTAAAGATGTTTCTGACTCAATACAGTTATCACGTGGTTAGGAAATATTAACGATATTGTACTAAAGAGAGGGACTTCAAAAATATGACATAATTCTTTTGTTTTTGCAATGAAAGATTTATGGTCAAATCGGCATGAAAATCTCGTTATTACGCGGTAAATGAATTTTTTTTAAATTGACATCATCCTTATAGTCTGCATGAATCAAAATGGTTAAACAATTTACTTTCAAATACTGAATATGAACGTGGCTTGTTAAAACAAGAGATCGTTTCTTAAAACTCAATAGTTTTTAGCAGCGATCAAATAATACTATAAATTAAAACCCTCTCCCAATTAAATTGAAATGACCGCAAACCCTGGTTTGTATAATCTATCCTGTAAAAAGGCTTTGGACAACATTGATCAATGGTATACTAGTAATGTGAACCATCAAGTGGACCGAAAAAAATGGCACCCTCAACGTTAATTAGGCAATACATACTATTCACAGTTGTTTAATGATGAAGTACAGTGTAATTTTCATCTAAATTTTATTTTCGCCCTCTTTGACAGTTGTTGAATCTAAGCAAAACGATAAGTTTCTTTTCTATTATTCGCTGTAGGTGAGAGAAAATAGAAAAAAATATAACGTCGGTAAACAAAATTGTTTTGCAAAAAATACTGCAAAGGTCATAAATTATTCATATTTAGCCGTTTACATGCAATGATTTGCACCTTTGAGAAGAGATACTGGAAAAGTCTATATACATTCTCTCACTTCCAGTATAGGTTTTACAATATTTTGTCCAAAGGGGCTTTCAAAAGCAATGTTACCCTTGTATGCGTGGATTTAAAAAAATTCTCGGGGGGGGGGGGGGGGGGGGGCTGGGGGTGGATTGAATCAGTTAAATTTTGAAGGGGAGTAAAGTCTGCATGGACCCCCACTTATTCCGTGCATCTTTAGCAATCGGGTTCGAAATCTCCTTTATTTTTACAAAAGTCTCAATCAACTAGACGCTTGACTTTCATTTTGACGTGCAAGTCCCAGGTGTGGTGGCGAAACATTTAATTCAACAGACTAAATACTAGGCAGACACCTTGCACGCCATGCCTGTGCCTTTGGATGAACTTCGAGTAAAAGAAGAAGTTAATGGAGTAGTCAGGAGTATTCAAGCATTGGATCCAAGTCGTGTTGAGGATATACAGTTTTTGTCATATGTCCCTCCACCAGCTGATGCTGCACAATTGGAGGAATGGGGTGACAGAATTCGCTTCATTGCTATGGATCTCCATAGGCTTCTACGGTTGAGTCATGATAAGTTCTGGTGTCAGGCTATATTTGATGAAAGCTTACATAGTCTGATTGACACCTACTTGAAAAACGCACCAAGATCCAGTGAGGCAGTGTATGGGTTACCCGAAGATTTCCAAGACCAGCATGATGAAGTCCACCGAATGATCTTCATGACCTGTCTACGTCTTGCTACACACAAAGAAGATAAAGACAGTTTCATAACACCAGCAGTTTTCGGAGAGATTATATACGAGAACTTCATCTTTGACATTCCGAAGTTGTTTGACATATGCGTCCTTTTTGGACCAAGCAACGAAGCACTGCTCAGTAAAATGATTAATAACATCTTTACTCAGCAACCAAAGTACTACGAAGATCTGTCGTGTGCGATTCCAACTATTTACCAGGCATTTGAAGATATGAAGAAGAAATGTGGGATGCCATGTTCATCAGACAAAAGCAATTCGCCTCAGAAGTTACATGATGGAAAAGAAGATCAAACTATGGAAACATTAAGTGTCCTGGATTTACAAGATTTAATTTTGTATATAGCAGACATTGGTGTGACACTTTCAAGCTTTGTGGAATGCCATCCTGCAGCATCCCAGATTCTACATCAAACTAATTTCATTCAACATCTGTCAGAGTTGTATGATATAGTACCTGCTTTGCTCTCTGAAGTGAAGAAAAGAGATTTAGAGGACTACAGATTGAAACAATATTCAAGGCAAAAAGTTGCACAAGCTAAAAAATCCTTGATGAAAACAGTTCACTTGATTATTTACAACTGCTATTTGGAGCCTATACTGGAAAACAGAAATTGTCCCGATGATCATGTAGATGGATTCATTGAGACTTTGTCAGCAGTGCTAAATGAACGTCGGTTCCTGGCAGACTTCGAGAGTTGTTATCCTTTTCAAAATTATATGGATATCTTAACTCAGTCTTCTTTTGACATTGATGAAACAAGGATCCATTACATTCAGGATGCATTTAGTTCCGCCTTTGCCACTTTTGGAAAGAGAAGAGAACCTACTGGTGCCACCACCAGAGGTGGCAGAACTTCTCCGGATGGATCTCCAGGACCGATAGAAGATGATCCACAGGGAACTAGCAACACACCTATCTACTCATCGACAGATAAAAATAATGAAGACTTGATGGGAGCTTGTGCACCAGTGAAAACAGGTGTGGAGTTAGACTCTATGATTGCAGCAGTAAAAGACTTGTTACCTGATTTAGGAGATGGCTTTATTGAGTTGTGCCTGGAGGAAGCAGAGTATGATGTTGAAAAAGTAATCAACTTTGTTTTGGAAGATAAATTACCATTGTCTCTACAAAACGTGGACAGAAATCTGCCGAGAGAAGTAGGACCACAGCCTGAGGAGTCTGCTATTTCACACAGAGCCAGTGTCTTTGACCATGATGAATTTGATGTGTTCAGCAAAGACAAAGTTGACATGTCATTGGTTTACAAAGGGAAAAGGGAAAAGACTGATAATGTGGACTTAAACGCAAAAGACTTGGTAGATGTTAAGTCTATGCTCTCAAAAAAGTATGGATATGAAAAGGTTTATGTTGAGGACAGTGGAGACGGTGATGAATTGTATGATGATGAATATGATGATACTTACGACACAATCAACGTTGGTGCAGATGACGCTGATTCTGCTGATGAACTGTCACAGATAAGACCCTTTACCGTGCCCAGAGTTTTAAAGCAACGGCCAGAGGTTGAGGATAATGAGAGTGAGGAGAGTTCTGAGGAATCTGACAAAGAAGCAATGAGGGATAACTTTGTACCAAACCCAGCTTTGATTCGCCAAAGAGCAGAGGAGCGTGCCCAGTGGAAACATCAAAGAGCACAGGGACAAAAGTCACAGAGTGGTGGTCAACCTCAAAATGCTAAGCAAGATAAAAAGTATGACGTGAAAGGTGGAGCGAAAGGGAAAGGCCAGACAGGAGAGGTTTTGAAAAACAGAGCGTGGAAAGAAAAACACAAATCCAGTCGGGCTAATCATAATCGTAAATACTTTTCTGACAAGAAAAGAATGGCTTAATGGACGTAAATTATCTTGAATGAAAACAATGTTTAAAGGCATTTGAGCTATTGTGTATGTGTAACAGAAGATGTGTAAATCAAAAAGATCTATTGAAAAACTACAGCGATTTAACAGAATATAAGAATATATTGCATACAAATTAATAGTACATTATTAATATTAGTTTATGATAAATGCAGAACAGTTATAAAACAGTATGCTTTTTACCTGAGTACCAGTAGTTACTTGATAGTGATCAATGAGTACAAATTGCTGCTGTACTCTACCCTACCACCAATAACTCAAATTTCCATATTCGGTACATGTATCCCTATAACGAATAACTTTTTTTTTTCGCTGTATAGACACAAAATGCATTCAATCTGTTCCAATGTACATGTACATTCGAGTAAAGTCTTTCATTCAATCTGTATTCATGTATTGGTGCATACACCTAATTTTCTTGTGAATACATGTACATAATAAATGCTTTTAAAGTAATCAAGTATTCATTCAATCTGTGTTCATGTGTAAATTTATTCATAAACACATTTTTCCTGGATAAATTCAGTTCAGTTTTTAAATAAAATGTCAAATTGTCAATCATCCCAGTTACTGAATAATATAAGAGTAATCATAAATTGCTGCCCCATTCAATTTGACCATCAGTGGCTTAAATTATTTTGAATATGTAGTTCATTCCATAGTTGAATTATTATGAATTCGTTTCTCTGTTTGAGCAATGTTTTGGGATATATTATAAAATTTCAGTTAGAACACAGTTGCGGTTAATCACTGAATCCTCGTTGTGAGCCAGTTTCTAGGATTTTCCTTCAGTATTTTATCAATGGTAGACTGGGATATTCCATGGAGGAGCATCTGTGGGACCACATTAAGGAGAATATGGGAGTAACCATGGCCACCATACTTCATCTACAAGAAAGAATCCATTGAAACTACCATTAAAATCACCATTTCCAGGGTTACAGTGCCTCATTTTTAACTTGGAATATTGTTTCGAACACAAGCAATCATTCCCTTTCCATTTGCATAGAAATACAATAGGAAAATTTAATATTCCTGTTTGAGCTTTCTGTTCATTTACTTTTTTTACCCTTTTATTCTTTGAATTTAGTTTTAAGACATTTTTATGACAAACTAATCAAACCCTCTTACCAGTCTATGTTTAGTATGGACATCATGGGCTATAACAATTTTATCTTCATAACCCTGGTCTATCAGGAACTTGATTTTCTCAACTCTCTGAGCATCACTTGGCATGTCCACTTTCAGATCGTGGGTGTACATCGAGGTTTCTATACCAAACAAATCGTACTCGCAGTAACTCCCCAGTGCTGCAAATTCTGCCAGCTCATCGTTATCGAGAATTGTCCCTTGAAGAAAGATAGACATATTTTAATGAACATTATTATGAGTACATGTACTATTGTAACGGGATGGGGTAAATAATGACTGACCAGAGCAAGGTTAAAACCCGAGCCCATTGAAACTCCAGTCAGGTGCTCTACCAACTGAGCTATCTGGCCAAAGAGATGGAACAGGTCAGACTGCCAACTGTCAGATACGATTACATGGTACTTGACAGTAAACAGCGACACTAGACACGGCATTGCTTTAGTCTGCTGGTATTTCCCATGATGCCAAAAGATCAAATGCAGTATAATTTCTCCAATCGCCAGCAAATTACTTAACTATGAAAGATAGCATGATGCATAAGAAGTGTATATGTTAAATAGGAGAAAATATATGCAACTTTGGATAAAAAAATAATTTAGTAAAAATTTTGTAAGAGCTCTGGTCTGATGTGAACTTGTGACATGCTGTTCACAAACCCGATACCTTAACCACTGAGCTACGATGATATTCAAATTAATTAATACAATAAATTTAACAAAACATAATAATCACCATTTTGTGACTTGTGTCTTAAAAAGTATAAGACTGGATGTAGTGAGGTACTTTAAACTTTTGCATTTTGAAACACTTCCTGTAATTTTTACAAAGCAAATAGCATTTGTGAATAGCATATTATCATAAACTCAACCTGTGGTTGTATAGATATCAAACATTCACAATATCAGGCATGGACATTTAATTACTGTATGCGTATTATATTTTGCATGTACGATATTTGGCGGAAATTGACTTTTCATCAAGGTAGTGTAGATCTGAATAAGCATTCTTTTGAATGTACCTATTCAGTGATATGTGCTTCATTTAGCGACGGCCACTTTCTGCTAAAATCACTAAATAGAATACACAGCTAAGGCGACATAAAATTACTTTTTAGATTCTCATCCCCGCCCGCCCCTCTGAAAATGGCCTGCCCCGATGCATTTTATTTTATTTTGAAAAAAAAAAAAAATTGGAAAAAAATTTCGGTGAAAAAAATCAGACTCAATATACAAAAAATTCAAGACATTTTAATGGCTGCCTAAACATGTGGATTACCGCTTGGGTGATTCCTGTCATGATTGTTATCATAAGGATACAAATGTCTTTATGCATTAACAGTAAAGTTGAAAAAAATTGGAATTAAAAGATTAAAATTGGGTTTGTGTATTCATATATTAGCATTTACAATTTAAAAGAATAGAACAGTTGTTATTTCTAGAACATGAATGTTGAAAAGGGTGATTATAAAAAACAATAAATAAAATCTGCCCACCCGCCCCATATTTTTTGCAAATCAGGATGAGAATCTTAAGTATTAATTTTATGTGGCCTATAAAATGTAATATATTTACAGTTACTGTACTGTATACATAAGCAATCATTTAATCAGACATCCACTGTATATACAAGACATCTTTGATTCAGAAATTAACAGTATGGTTCTTTAAATATTACACTCACTGTCTAGATGAGCCATCACTAGCTTGTTGACATCACCCCCTGCCTCCTGGTACACACGCACAATCTCAAATGGGGCCTTGTGATCCCTGCCTGGGTGGATGTTGACAGGGCATCGTAGCTCACTCTGAACACTGGCTGTAGCTTGTATGGCTACTTTCTCACTCTCTGATGATTACCGGTAATGGAACACACATGAGTTTTCTTTATAATGTGAAATCATTTATATTCCAGAGTGATCAATTTTTGTGGATATTATACCCCTTACTTATTATATTTTCTTTGTTTGTTTTCAAATGTTTCAACTTTCTTTATAAATTTTAAGGAAAAAACAGTCAAAAGGGGAACAAATTATTTTTAAAACGTTTGAGGTTTTAGGCCTCCAAAGCTTACTTCCCAGCGGCCAGCTACACCCAATCTCTCCAATTATTCCGCATTTAATGTCACCACCATCCGCTCCGTGAAGAAGATCGGTTTTCATCACTTCCGCCATTTCTTCTGATGTCATCTTTAATGTCTCCGGTCTTGAAGATTCAACATAAAATCCTGTATGAAAAAGAATGGTTAATATACAGCAAATTTAGCAGTATGACCTGTGATAAAATGTATACAAGGAAATATTCGCCCGTGTTTTATTTTCATTCCTTTAGCCCTCGTTGTCAGCGTGTGAATTTAAGATTGGGTGAATTCTTATTAAGTTATCTCTCTTTAGGCACAACTGTGTCGGAGCTAATTCAAGCCTGGGCGAAACTAATTGCAAGTGTAGAAATGCGAAAATTACATATTTTGATAATAACCATGTACAAAGTACTGTAGCTGTAACTCTTTAAGACAAATTGACATATTTTCAAAGGAATTAATTTGATAGCTACCAAATTTACACATCATTGAATATAAATTGGGCTGAAACCTTTTCCTTTTTTGATAAACATGGAATTTGCTATCAAAAGGCTCAGAAAAATTAAATAAGAAAAGATTGCACAAAATTTGAAAAGCAACGTACATCTTGCAGATTGATGCTTTTAGTTGCAAATCATTATGACAGGCAAAACAGTTCATAAGTGTACAAAATAATTCTCCTAGCCAATTTATAATTGGTACTGATAGGTATGGGTATAATTAACACTACAGTGGTACATTTAAGACACATATATAATAATTTTTTCAAAGATACTGGACAATCATGCCCACCCAGCACAGTACACGTACATCATGTTGTGCAAACAATATGAGCATGACTGATAATTACAAAAACATGGCATAACTTATTACTGGTATATTGTGCACACAACATAAATTTTTGTGCGCAGAAAATGTTATCTCATGCACATAACTTATTATCTTGTGAGCACAATTCATTATCTCGTGCACATGAAAATTAAAATAAGTCATGCACAAGAAATAATACATGTAAGTTGTGGAAGTGAACCAATAGCTCTGTATCTCTCTATAACAGTACACTAACCTGTCCCTGCTATGACATTCACCCCAGTCTCCTTGGCAACATTCTTATAAAAGTTGATGTTTCTCTTGATTCCAAGTGTGGTGTTTTCCACAATTGTTCCTCCTCCATTTTTCTAGAATGGTAAGAATGAATACTGAAAGTCATCTAGCTGCTTTGTGAAATCAATTATCAAAACCATGTACAGATATTAAAAGCATTGGGATTCCTATTAAATTGTTGTTTCATCATGAGACAGTCTCATAAATTTACATTGGTGATGCCAAAAGGATAGTCATTTATGGTCCAAATAAATTCACGAATATCAAATTAATTTTTTAGAAATACTTTGGGTTGATTTTTTCTTTTTTCTCCTTTTACTTAAAAATGAATGGATTTTTCTCCCTCACTGAAAAGTACAAGTTTGAACTTATTAACTAAATATACTGGTACAGTCAATTCTGAAAATTAAATCATATGTCATGAAAACAAAGTTATTGCGAAGTACAGAAATTACCCATGACTTCACAGTACCGGTAAGTTAATCTGCTATAAGCATGATCATTGTAAATGTTTCACTGTTTGTACAGGTATTACTCTTTTAATGTATAATAGGGGCATTGGTGGCACGTATAGTGTTAATATCTTGTATCTTTATTACTTTTATTAAAAGCATTCTAATACATGTATACCTTGAAAAAATCCATTTCTTCAAAAACTGCTCCATTTTCTTTTTCTATGCTCAGGTTTGCTTTAACTGAGTAACTGAAATTAAAGAAATTAAAATACAATTGAACTTTGATAAGGGATATCTCAAACATCTGATTCAATACTTTGAACACTATGCGTATATCGAAGTGAGTTGACAGTCCCTATAACTGTCTGGTTAATGTATTTTTGACTTGGATAATCTTCAATCTTTGCAAATGTCATAGATTTTTCTACGTCCTATGAGTTGGAGATTTTGACTACCCGATATTTTGTTTTTAAAATCAAATCGACTCTCTATATATAAATCTACCAGTATATTCGACAAACTAAAAAAAATTTTCAATTAAAGAAAAAGTTTCTCTTATTCTGAGATATCACTTACGGATTTTGTCTGATATACCAGAGAGTGTCTAGGGCTACTGGTGCGTCTTCCAGATACTTATATTTTGGATCGATTGGAAGTCCGAGTGCCCCAGAGTCAATAGAAAGATGTTCATGGGTCAAGGTTACCCCTAAGTTGGCTGGGTCAATGGGACCTAACACTATAGGAAAAATACAAGCATCACACGTACGTAGCTATAAATGTTTAAAGAACAAAGTGATTGATAATCAAACTGACTCCACAGAATGATTTAAACCAGGGATTTATATAATCTAAATTAGTATATATATCCCTGTTTGCAATAATATATACTCACAGTATTTTTCTTTTAAACTGTAATTATCAGGTACTTTGAGAGAAAAATCATGCATGTATTTTTTGATAAGTTTTATAGATGTGCGTTACCTATGACTGGAATTTTTAGTCATCAATATCTGTATATGAACTATAATACATCAAAGCAAGGAAAAAATTTGAAAGAATTAGGCTAATAATTGTACTCGTATTAATAACTATTCAAGTATAAAAACAAATACAATTTAAATACTTTTTCCTAAAAGTATTTAACAGAAGTTGTTACCTTTATCCAGATACAGGTAAATAGGCATATTAATATGCATGGAGGCCTTTAAAAAATGCCAATTTGAAAGCTGAAGTGAATAATTATAAATATACCTGTTTGAATTTTTTCCGACATTTTGGCCACTGCAGCACCTTCAATTAAAATGACATGTGTATCATGATACTGATTAATGATCAAGTAATGATCAAAACATCAGTTAAATAAAAATTACGGATGCATAAGACAACATTATGTAAAATTCAGTTTTTACCTATACCGTGGACGGTTTTTTAAAATTTTTCGGAACCTCTCTGGTTTTACCAGAAAATGAAAGTATAAATCCGTTCGGAATTAAGCACTAAAACAGGTGCTCCTGAATCTTATCAGACAGGTAATGCAAGTAGTATTTTATCACCGTTTCTGTCTATATTTAGCAAGAAGATTTTAGGTCAGTTTAGCTGTTTATTTTCTATATTTAGATGTGTGTAACTCTTCGCATGTACGGCATTCTATATACTACATCATATGTCATGAAGATGATCTGCTCTCTTACTGTTTAATTAGGACTAAAATTTAGCTAACAATCAATATGCTTAAATAAAAAAGATTCAGCATACCCTAGGTGTCTCCTTGCTGTTGCATGTTAAATGTGTAAATTACAGTTCGATTTTCAAAACTCCAACTTTTATCTTTTCAAAAG
Source organism: Magallana gigas (assembly GCF_963853765.1). Lineage (NCBI taxonomy): Eukaryota > Metazoa > Mollusca > Bivalvia > Ostreida > Ostreidae > Magallana > Magallana gigas. The sequence continues at coordinate 14,049,436 of NC_088859.1, read as the reverse complement.
GCATTGATTATTAAAATATTTTATTTTTGTGGGAAGGGGAGGACATCTTTGCATGGGAAGGTGGGAGGCATGTAAAATGTGCAGAAGTTTTCAGTTTTTTGAATTTCATAGCTATCAAAAATTAGAATAAAATTATATTTCTTACAAAAAAAAAAATATAGAACATATTAAATTAGGAAAGAACCAAATTAAGCAATCCAAAGTTATTTTTACGTTCAGCTGTGATCAACCTTGTATGCAAGCAGCTTCCACAGAAACTGCCATTAATAGAAAAAACAACAAATTGCCTTATATTGAAGTAATCTGTTCTTAATATTTCAATTTACTTTCAGCAATTGAATAACTGCATTCCATAATTTTCATCTTTTATTAAGCATATGATACATGTGATAAACGGTGCAGTTAGATTGTCTTTAAATTACCACAATAATTGCAACTATTAAGCCTATATATAGACAATTTTCCTAAAATGTAATATTGCTCACTAGGCATCCTTGGCAACCTTCTTCTCTCTCCTTTTTTTTTTAAATAAAACTTCATATAAATATAGAGTAATGTACATGTTTTATAATCTGTTGAATTCTTAATCCCAAGACATCTGCCATAAAATGCTATTGAGATAAAAATTTTACCGGTACATTGAAAACTTTTAAAAATTGATGGAAAGTAACTCTGTTTTGTAAAAGAAATTTACAATACGTCAATACTTCAAAGGTGTTTTCCAGACTCTGTCAGAAAGACTTCAGAATATACAATTAGTCTAATTCATATCTGACAAATTTAGTAATTTAAAATAGATCATTAAACAACTATACTCTGTCCCAAGTTTCTGCTTCCACCACTTTTTGCATAATATTTCGATAATGATACATGTAGATACCTTTGTGAATATTTGAACAACATTCTTTCAGCAAAACCAAAAGTCCAGATTTTCTGTTTTGAGATGCCCCGCCTATTGCCTCCAGTTTCAAATGAATACACATCCAAAAGTAAAAGGTCTACAGGGATTTTGCATTGCAAACAACATAAAAAAGAAAGCACTCTGATATTAATGTTAAAAAAATGTGGGAGGTGTCCTGAGTGCTTCCATATGGAGATAATTAAACTCTGTAAGAGTGAGTTTTGGTAAAAACAGATGATTTAATTAGGAAATTTTGGATTTTTCCCCTTTTAAAGATTTTAATTGTACTTAATTGACAGTTATGATTATTTTTATTGAAAATTGCTAAAATGTGACAGAAGCAATAACTTGGGACATGCATATATATCAGTACTCTAGTCTATATTTTAATAAATACCAGGTACTGAAATTTTGCAATATCTTATTAATATATAATTCTTAGGCATCTGATCCATAATAGCCCCAGATTCAGTGAAGCTGGATATATAACAGATATGTATGGGCTTAGTACTCAGTATACTTAGACATAATGTTCATGTTTAAGTATCAATATGTAAGAGCAGAATGTGTCCTAGCCAATAAATTATCTTTTTCTGTTCTTGAAAAGTTGCCCCCTTTGCTTTTAATCTATAATCAAAGTACTGAAGTACTGTCGGGAGTTGATTTTATTGATTATTACCAATTTTAAAATCAACGATATCTTATGCAAATTTTTATAATATGAATTCTCGAACTTTTCCGACAAGAATTTCGAGAAAACTCCATATGAATCATGTTTTGAAATATTTAAAGATAGAATTAATTCCATCAAACTGACGTATCAGTAATCGAAATGTTTCTAAAAATTGTACACGTCTGGATCCAAGCAATATTGAACTCTAGTCTCGTTCAACCAGACGCTCGGCTGTCTCCGTTAATCTCCGACTACCAAGAGAGACTCTCTGCTTGTCGGAGATTTACGGAGACAGATGAACGTCTGGTTGAACGATTGAACTCTAGCATAGGAATTCATGCAACTTCCAAAAACAATTGAATTGTTCGTACTATATAAAATCTGACTAATTTCAAGGTATTTATAGATACTTTTCTTTTGAAAAACAACGGTACAGCATAGAGTACACCGAATTTATCTATTATTTTCAAAATCTACGTCTTGTCAGCGATGATGATTTGTGCTTAGGTCCAAACACTGTTTCACTTTCGGTTTGCCATGCAGAGTAACTGCATAGGAGAGTTGATTAAAATCAACTCCCAAAAATCAATTTTAAAAAATTCTATCTGGTATAAAATTTGTTTTCAATAGCTTTTCTATTCCTAATGATTAAATACATCTTTCCACCAAAGCGTCTATTGATATTGTTAGTATTTACTTTTATTTATTAATTAATTACTGCTTAGGTAATAACATTTTTGAAAATTTCTCTAGGTAATTTCTAATTTCTTTTCTAATCTAAAATGCTTCAAATTAATATCAGAGTATTTAATGCATGATGAATATTCAAGGTTAGAAAATTAGGTCCCAATATGGGTTGGATACCTTAAACGTAAACAAAAAATTTAAAACCAATAACTTGTGTTTATGCAAATATATGTTCTCTAAGCCATCAATTCCAATATTGCAAAAAATAAAGATACATAATTTTGAATCAATACCGTCTCATGTGACAGCGTGGGGTTTTATGGAGCCCTATATATATCTTCTCTAATATTAGTATTTTGGCCCTCGTATGAGCAAAGTTTTTTTTTCCTTTTCCTGTATTCTATGTACTTCCTGAATATGTTTAGCTTTCAACAGCAGTGTATTGGATAGAAAACCTGTGGGTTCCGACTATGTTTTTTTCTTTGCCTGTAGTTTATGTACTTCCTGATTATCTTGTAAATATATATGTTTAGCTTTATTCCAGAAAAGATTTATACCTTTACTGGGTATAATTTTCTTATCACCGACAATTACACCACTCCACAAACAAACCAAGATAAATCACTCAATATCAGGAAATGCTGATAGAAAATGTGCTTGACCTCTAAGAGTCTCATTGGCTAACTTAAAAGAATACAATAAATTAAAGTATAATCAATCAATAGGTATTTATAAGTATTGATCAGATTTCAGACAGTGCAGGGTTTGGCACTATATCCACAAACGACTAAAAACTCTCAAAATATATAATGGGTAAACATGATCCAGGAAACTACCGGTAAGTTTAAAACAGGGTACTCTAGTGCAGTATGTGTTATAAAGTAACTTGAGAGGGGTTATAGATGTCTATCTGACTGGTTTTCATTCTTGCATAAAGTCAAAACCTAGAATATAAGAAGGATGACAGCTCTGGGAGATTGTGTGTCTTGATATTTAAATCATCATTGATTGAAAACAGAATTCAGTGAAGGTCTGTATATAATTTTGGTAACAAATTCTGTCTTTGCTGTGTGTCTCTCCCAGTAAATTCATTGGTAATGAATTCTGTGCTGCGTGTTTCTCCCGGCCAGTAAAAGATTTATGAATTTAATTCAATCTCATTGTAAGAGAAAATGCTCTCCCGGCACAACTATTGTCAAAGTAGAGGTTTCTTTTCTCCTTGTGATGCATAGAACTTAAGCTGCTAGAAACTTTCTTTATATCTTAAAAAAAAAAATGCATCTTCAGTCAAGAAATGTAGTGAAGCTGCAGGTGAATCAGTCTGAAAATTATCCCTGATATGAGATTTTCCGCTGGCTTCCTGTCTTTGTTATTCTGCTCCATCAGTGTGTTTACGATGACAGTGAACTCATGTCAGGCAAAATCTGCTGTGAACTATTGATGATTTCAGGTAGAATCAATCCATGTCCTCTGTTATTTCCTTTCAGGATGAACAAGAAATATGTTATGTGAGCTCTCGGTGCGGACAGTGGGATGGCAGCTGACATGCTGGAAGAAGAAGGTAAGGCTAGTCTGTTTATATATACATTTCCTAACGTTTGTGTGGGGTCTGTTTATTTCAGACACCTTGTAATACAGGTACATATATAATGACAGACATTTGAAAAAGTATTACATCGTATAGCAAAATGAAGATTTTTCTCCCAAAGTTTTAGCTGCTTGTTATATATAGCATCTATTACGGCCATTGACTGCCATTGTGGTATTGCATGTACTTCTATTTATATACAGAAAAAGAGTGGAAAATTATACCAAAAACCCTAGTAGAGATTGACATTTAAGAATAATGAAAAAATTCCTGTGTATTATTATGGTATGACAGTACTGGTTTCCTGGAAATTTCTTTTGCAAATAACTTGCTTTAATTTCATTGTCAAGTTGATTTAATGAATTTATTCTATTTTTAAAAAAATTCCATCAATCAATTCACCTTGTATTTTATGAAATATTAGATATACACCGTGTGTGTTACTTGCTTATATAAACATCCGACATTTCATGAGATTTAGAAATAAATTTGTTAATTCATGTGTATGAAATATGAAATAGTCATTATCACAGTTCTGATAATAAATTCCAAGAGTACTGGTATTAAGTTTTTATGTGCATGTAACTTTTTTTGTAAAACTCTAAATCTATGATTTATTAACCCTCCTCGAAGGTTTTTAGTTTTTACCTAGTCAAGGATACTGTTATTTTCACACCGTATTATATTTTCGCTCAATCACAGTTATGAAAGATTTCACCCTAATTGTAATCCTATTTTAAATTTATCCACTGTTATTAAAAAGAAATGGGATGGAAAATATTGGGGCCAAAATTTCTCTGTATTTAAGTTTTTTATGAAAGGGAGACTGAATACTTGCATGGTTATCTTACATGTGTTATAGTACGTAATTTACAAGTAACTGGAAAAGGTCAAGGTTATATTCATCAAGGTCAATCATTATGGTAAATGTCAACTATTACTGGAAATGTCATAGTCATTTATTTTCATAAATTGAATGTTAGATTGATGTACATGTCATTTCATCAAAATCATTTAATGTAGCACCATGCATACTTTCAGGAAAAGTGTTTTTTTTTTTATCACTGCGTTTTTATGTGTTTATCTATCTAATAATCTCAAGATTTCTAGCCATAAAGAAAAAGAAATCAATGTTGATAATTATGTTTAAAAATGATTCTTTAATTTTTGTTGCACTGCAAATAAACTGCTTGATTAGGGGAACCGAACTCACTGGTCAGCCTCAAAGAAAAACAAATAAAAGCCAGAATTCTATCGAACCCAGTGCTTGCATGGGCTTTTATCTGGTGTTATAAATTGGTCAATTCAAAAATTTTAATCAGTTGATCCAAGAGACAAAGAGCAAATTAAAGTATAAATCAGTAAAGGGAACAAGTACAAAACTAGCTATATTAACAATTATTATTTCTGAGACTTCTTAGGAGACTTGAAAAATCCACTAATCAAAAGGAAACTCTCATTATTCGTTGATTCAGTCCTCACAGAAAGAGGCAAATCATTGATGGTAAGAGCTATAGGTTGGATAAGAATTTTTGCACTGGTAACATAAATTTTATAATAAATTACACGAACTAAATTTAAATTGTCGATGGAGCTCTAGGACCCATTATTACAAGTACATATATATATTTAGAATAATTAGATTATTTTTTGATTAGGCCCATTGTATTTCATTTTGTACCATTAATTAATACTGATATGTTAGAGATTCAAATAAGGAGAGGATCGAGAAGGATTTGTAATGCATGTGCATCAGGTGTGCCTATTATAGTTAACTTAAAGAAAACACGGGAACTTATATATATACTTGTAAACATTCTTAAGAATCAAGACTCTACTTTAAATCAAACTTTTTGTACCTGATTACAAATTTCAATGGCTGAATCATCATATAAAATTTTTTAATTGAGCAAAATATTTTTCACCATCAATTTACCTTTACATACCAACCTTACTGTAGAAATATTTTACATTAGTGTGGTTTTTACCTGCACTCTTGAGCAGAACAGCTTATTTTAAAAGGGAATATATGTCTGGTTACAAAAATGACAAATTAATTGAAAAATTAAGATTAGGTTTATGTTTATTTCATTTGAAATGTACTTGGAGTTGCCATATAAAAGTCAAATTTTTGTCGTTTTATGGTAGTAGGTTGCGCAAGGTTGGCAGTAATTAATAAAGAAACAAGGTGATCTGTTTTTCACTGTAGATTTGATTTTTATTTTGAGAGCTTTAGTCTTGTTTGTTTAGAGCTGTGATTGTGTTTATCTATATAAAGTCCTGAGGCAAATCTTGATATGTATTCCTACTCAATACAAGTATCATAAAAATTCATGGTCCAATTGTGGGGGAAATATATTTGTTCAATGGTGTATGACTCGTGGATAGACACGAAGTACATTTGTTGAAGGGCCACACATCAGTCGAAATTCTCCTTGTAAAAACCTGACATAATGCACACTCAAATGACCCCCAGAAAGCAGCCAAAGAAGTTTTAATTAGCCTGGATGAATTTCAAGCACATTTTGAGATGTGGCCTGGAAATATTCTGACATTTACAAAAGAAATTTACTTGAAGAAGGAACAAAAATTTCATATTTGAATCATCATGGGTGATATAAGGATTACTTTTGGCGACGTATCTGATTCTGAAAATGAACTTGAATTTTCAAGTGATTCAGGTATTTAAAAAATAATTTCAGTGATTTTTTTTCTTTTGAAACATGATTGTTTAATAATCATTTTAAGATATTACCGGTAATTATGGAAGAAGTCTTAACATAATTTTCTTAAATCATTATTGTTTATTTTAGTACATGTATTTAATTTCTTGAATTTTATTCATGTAATCAAAATAAGCAAGGAACCTAAAAAGATCCTATGGTTGTAATTGCTTTTTTGAACATTCATGGACTGTAAAGATTCCAAAACATTCAGTATATAGGAACATCACATTCACATGAAAATTGAACTGTTGTCAGTAGTTGTTTGCTTTTTTTTAAATTTTTAATATGAAGTACCTGGTAGATAATAATGGGATTAAGGTGATAAATCTGGGTTTTCAGTGAAGCCCTGTACTTTTATTATTGGAGATGTTTCGGGTATTTAAACTTCAATAAAAGTGTGTGCCATGCAATACCAAATGTTACTTTCATCTCTATGTGACCGCGTAGGTTTTACGGTGCTAGAGAATTCTTCTGGATCTGCATCGGTCGTGTGCAGTACAAACCGGGTGAGGGAATGTTGGCGTAAAAGAAACAAGTTATAAGGTTGAGGCGCGCTGTGGGCCGTAAGTTAAAAACGAAGGTTATGTATGCCGTATTCCCAAGGGTCCACCAATATGCAATTCCAGAGAAGTAAAACCAAGTGATGAAGGATTCCGTATTTATTATCAATCGAATTTAAAAGATGAACAATAACAAACAAATAAGCGACACAGACGGAAGTGGCCGGTAATGCGCCAGGCCTCCGAACTGAAGATTGACAAATACAATTCAGTATATATAAGAATCTAAACAATGAGTAAATGTGACAATTTAATGACATCAAATGAATTGAGTGAAAGATTCACAGGTATTAGGTAATTAGATTAACTCAATGAGTCTTTGATGGCCAAGACATGAAAGGCATATAATTACGCAATTTTGTTTCAAGAGATTAGCAGTTCTTGGGAGAAACATATGTCTGATTTGTAATAACAATTAAATAAAAAGTCTGCCGAGTGTCAATGGCTTATTCACTTTGTAAACATTAAATTCTAAGAATATATGACAAAATAAATGTTGTATAAGAAAAGTAAAGTCCAAAATAAAGATAATTATAGAACAGTCAATTTTGCACTGTGATATCTACATGCTTTGATATGTACTTTTAAAATGCACTTTTTATTGAGTCATGAATATTAATGGACATAAACATGTTGTTTAGGGATACTGTGAGCCAAATATCAGTTGTGTCATATTTTTTTTATTCACAATTCGCTTGTTGAAAACTCTAGGTCATGAACAAGCAGTTATTTGATTCTATTTACACATAAAACTATTGTTCTGTGATGTCATATTAATGCATTTATATACAGGTAGTAACATAGTTTACAGTATTTTAGTGGAAAAAGTAACATATTAGTTTACAGTATTTTAGTGGAAAATACATCTCTTAATAGTTAAACTATTCTGGAATTTTTGTATAAACATTTGTGTACAAGTTTAGAAACTTAAAAAAAGGGATACCAGGTGTTCTGGTATTATAATAATGAAAGTTTTTTTAACTTAATAATGAAAACAATTACACATCCCTGCTAAATCCCACCTGCAAAGTATGAATTAATGCTCATTTGTTTAATAAGAATACAAAATAAGAAACCAATTCAAAATTTTGACAAGTCAGGAAATGATAAGAAAACCAATTGCCCAGTAATGTTTTTATATAATATGATAGAGTGGTTTTGTTTGTAGAAGTTCTTCTCAGCAAAGATTCAGCTTTAAATCTCTCAGATTCTGAGGATGACAGCGCAATAAAGTCCACAAAAATCGAGCTGCAGGAATGCCATCTCCGGAGTGCACCTGTGGAGGATGATGGGATACCGTCCCAGAATTCATGCGGCTCCATCTATGTGGTGTTCGCCTCTATCATGGCCTCCTTGGGTGGAGTGCTATTTGGATATGACATAGGTAGGGTGGGGCCATTGTTTGCGATCAGATCACATGATACGCATCTTGTAGACAGCTTGAATTCTTCATTGACTACTTTGATTGTTACAATGGATAAAAACTGCAAGAAAAATTAGTTCTGTCCTTTAAGAGAATGACAAGTGATTGACATTGTCTCCTATTAATCAGGAAGTGTTATACAATCTCTCTGTGTCAAGGTCAAAATATGCATACCTTTACTTAATGTTTCTTTTTCCTGAATCTTTTTATACCACCTTCAGTGAGTTCAGTTTAATATACATGTATGTCCTTCCTCTCTCTCTCTCTCTCTCTCTCTCTCTCTCTCTGTTGAAGCACTCATCCTTTGTTATTCTCTTTACTTACAGGGATCATATCCGGGGCAGTTCTACAACTCCGGGATGAGTTCTGTCTGTCCTGCTCCTTCCAGGAGATGGTCATCAGTGCCATGTTGATGGGAGCTATTGCAGGGTCATTAATTGGAGGTCAGAAAGAAGCTTAAATTTTGATCAATGGAAGCACTGTCCATGCTTTTTATCTATGTGTAATTATCTGTATGTAACTTGGCATCTGTAAAATATTTAAATGTGTTTTTCTTAATTTCATTGCATTATTTGATGGTCAATAATTGAAGTTTACTGGGTAAAACCAACATAAGATAAGACTTTGTCATCCTATCTTAAATTGCAATATGAGTTTTGTATTGTTGATGTTTGCATAAGAAAGGTATTTTAAAGGTGTATGTTCAAGGTGTAAAAATGAAACTACATGTATTTACACAAGCAAATTTTTCATACAGTGCATCATAAGATATGCTCATGTGAAAAAGTTCACACCACATGTTCTAATTACATAAATGCAGATATAAAAAAACCTATCGAATTTTGCAAACTAACCATGGATTTTTCTATACAAATACAGGGTTTTTGATTGACAAGTATGGCCGACGATTGACCATCATAGTCAATACAGTTGTGTTTCTGCTGGGAGCCGTTGTCTTGGGATTGTCACCTAACTACCCCTCACTGGTAGATAAAATTTAATCTATGCATTGATGCACGCTTTAATTCAGTTATTTTGCACCAGATGTTTCTTACTATAATTTACATTGCAGAATCTAATGCATACTTGATCATGCATTGATTAAATACTTGTAGAATTATTGCTTTGTTTTGAAGAATGATGAATTATGAAATAGAATTTTGCAAAAGGTGAAATACTGAGAGGAAAAATGAATTAAATTAACAATAATGAAGTTGTTTTGGGTTTCTCACCAAGATTAATTTTCATAATAATGAACACCTGTCTATATTTATGTTGATGTAAGTACATTATAATCAGAGTATAAATACTTGCACCTTTTTCGAATTTTCAAATTTTACAATATTTAACAGAAAAATATGTGTTAAAATTTTGGGAAAGGAAAAAATTATAAAAGCCCAAGTGATATTTGAACTCATGACTAACAGTTTCGTAGTTTTTTATTTTCTCCCTCGTTTCACTCCTCTGAAAATAAATATTTTCTTGACTAATTTATTAAAAAACAAAACAGATTTTTTAGGAATGGTGCCTTCGTTACAAATCGCCTATATATAATATTCATTCAACATACAAATAAACAACAACACAAAAATAACAATTTAACAGCAGTTCAATATTAATTAATCTCAAAAAAATATACTTGGGGTCAGGGCGGGTAGGGAAAACCAAAGACACAACCTAAAGTGCTTTGTAACGAACGTCGCATTAAAAGGGTACTCCCCGGTAAACCTATTTAGACTGAGCTTGAAAGTGCTCGTGCGGAAATTAACGAAGTTAAAAACGTAAAGAAATGCTCTAACCCATTGCACCAGGTAACAATTTTAAGAAGAAAAAAAATTATAATTGAACTTGATTTTATTGTTTATTTGGATAGGAAGTATCATGTCACAATATGGAGGTGTCCCATACCACCCTAACAAAAGTTTTATTTTATATATATCTTAATCAACCCAGCTTTAGAATGTCTAGCTCATGCACTGTATTGCCATAAGAGCCACTTAGATTATTAAAAAGGTTTTGAATTTAAATTAAATTTTTTACAGATTGTTGGGCGTCTGCTCCTAGGATTTGCTGTTTCGCTGTCCGCAACAGGCGAATGTATTTACATTTCTGAGATAGCACCCCCTGTAAGTATATCATTCGAAGTTCAATAACGGTAGAATAAAAAAAAGTTAATTTACTTGTAGTGCTCAGCAAGTGTGTCTCTTCTTAAAAGTATTTATAATAGTATTAAAGCTATTCTGGAACTATATTCATAATATTTAGTGACCTTTAAAGTTACATTTTACATTTCCAATTCTTATTTCTCCTATTCCTATTTGTGTTATTTGTGTGAATTAATATGAAAACTATATTACAATGTAGCACATGTACCAGCTGTATACACTAATGTATTTTATACCTGGCCATGTGTTGTTTGAGTTAACATAATGTAGCCATTTATAATGATTTGTTTTTTTGATTTTCTCTTTTTTTTTCAGAAAAAGCGAGGTCAGCTGGTGTCACTGAACGAGCTTGGGATAACTTTGGGACTACTGTTGGCCTACCTCGTCAACTACTTATTTATCAATGTCACCGAGGGATGGTAAGCTTTTGGGATGTTTTTGGGAATCTCTAAGGTATATAATGAAATAAGATGAATTTTTAAGCAGACGTAGAAAGGTGATTAAAGTTGAGTCTGTATTAACAGAAAAAGAATCATTCCTACACAAAATGAAATGAGATAAATCTAACAGCAAATCTGTTATGATCTATACAGTCAATATGTGTTAAGTCTTAGCATTTGCAAAAAAAAGAATTGTTCTTGTTCATAATGAAATAAGATACCTTAACTCTAACAGGAAATATATTTCGATTTATACAGGCGATACATGTTTGGTCTGTCAGTCATACCTGCAGCAATACAGGGGGTGGGGATGTTTTTCCTACCTAAAAGTCCTCGCTTCCTGGCCCTAACAGGCAAAGATGCGGAGGTGAGAATATCAATTTATTACATGCACAAATGCGTCCTCCTATGAGTGCAAATCAAGTGAAGATAAAAAACATGTTGTCTTTTTAAAAATTCAGTGTGTTATAGATTGTATCTTGCTTTTCGTTAAATCCTATTTCCTTCAATTTCCATATTATCATGAAATCTTTTCATCTATTTGTAATATCTGCAAAATCTTTTTGTTCATGAGCTTTGTTGGGTTTGACAGGCAGAAGAAGTTTTGTTGAAGTTAAGAGATGGAAGAAAGATGCAGGTACATCGGGAACTGGAGAAGATAAAATCATCGTTAAGCAATGAAAAGGTAAACAGAGGGAAGAGTTTTACTTTCTTATTTACTACATTAACGTAAGTTTATCTATAATGATTTTGGTGGTGTAAAGATACATTTTTACATTGTTAAATCTGCAAATCTTATGCTTTGGAGTCGTTGTGTTGGGGTTTTGAATGATACATTTTGATGAGAATGGTTGTTATTAGCAGTTTAACATATCAATAATTGTAAGGATGGAAATGATTTAATGTTAAATTAAGGAATATTCAACTTCAGAGGGATTCAACTTTCTGGATAGGGAGAGGAAACTTTGAATTATGAAGTAAAGTTAATGTTAGCTATGTAAAGCATATATGAATACTTAATGCTAATTCCCCATTTTTAATGGTAGGAACATTCTGGCCTGGGCCTGCTGAGTTCCAGTGACAACATGAGAGGCAGGATGTTCATCGGAGCTGGACTGGTATTCTTTCAGCAGGTATTGCCAACTTTTAGCTGCCATGGTAGCTGCCTTTGCCTTTTAGTTATAGATTTGACCTTTGACCTCTATCAGTACCCTTGACCCTGTATTGCCATTGACCTCTGACATTCAAAGCAAAAGAATTATATTCTTTGGAGTTTTAAATTGGCATAGTTTGTTGCTTTGGAATAAAATAAATTATTTAATACTACATGCTAGCTTAGCTGGGTTGATTTCTTTGTTCCTCTTTCTTTTCCCATTAAAGCATGGATAAATTTAGCTATACTTATACCATATTTCATTACTATAATTGTATTTTATCTTGATGATGATTTTTTAATTATTTGTAAATAATACTAACATTTTACTATCAGTGCACTGGCCAGCCCAATGTGTTGTACTATGCTCCAACAATATTTGAGGGAATTGGATTTGAGTCGGATTCAGCAGCCACATTAGCTACAGTTGGACTGGGCTGTGTCAAGGTGGGTGCTTTCTAATTACTTGTAACAATATCTAGTCTGAAAATTCACAGAATCTGATAAAGTACATTGTAAGTCTTTTTAAAATTCCACAGTGTTAAAATTTCACAATTTCTATTAAAGTACCAATCGCGATGGTTTTAATTTCTTGCTGCTTAAAATCAATTGATCAGAATATAAGCATTAAAACGTTTTTAAAATTTAATGATGAGTTTAATTTCGCGGGAAAATGATAAATCGCGAACATAGTGAAATTAAAACCATCATGATTATTTGCCAATGTACAGCATCTATTTAATCAAATGTACATTGTACTGATAATTGTATTCTAGTATAAGTCATAATTTCATATAGTCACATTGTACAGCTTTAAACTTATTAACACCTATTGATATTTAATAGAATTAAAGTTTGATTAAACTGATGTTTCAACTGACCAGGTTGTGATGACTGTGATAACTCTGTGCTGTGTTGACAAGTGGGGGCGCCGGCGGTTCCTGCTGACTGGAGCCACGCTGATGGGCGTGTCCCTATTACTCCTTGGCATCATTTCTCATCTCAACGACCACGTGTACGGTTCTAATCCCTGCCAGGAAAGTGTTCAGTGTACTCAGGCAGCAACAGACTTAACCAATAATTTCACAATACCTTATTCTACAACGCCACAAGTGTTCATTGCCAACGAGTCTTATACATTGTCGGAGGCGGAGTGGCTGTCATATTATATGGACAATTACACTGCTGCCCCACCAGAGGAGCCACATGTACACATTCATGGCTCCACCCTGGGGAAGATAGCAGCCTTTACATCTTTGATGCTTTATGTGGCTGCTTTTGGATTCAGTTTTGGTCCAGGTAACCTGTGCTTTGATAATAAATTCTTAGAATATCTGAAGCATTTCTAAATCTAAATGCTTTCTAGGCTATTTGAATGATTTTAAATTGTACAGATATTTATATTGTATTGTATTGTATGTTTGTAAGACTTTCGTTAGCTGGTTTGATACATGAATTGTAACTGATTGATTTACTTTTACAGTCTCCTGGTTGATTCTAAGCGAAATTTTTCCCGCCTCTGTCAGAGGGAGGGCCATCTCTCTTGCCACGGTCCTCAACTGGGGAACCAATCTTGTTGTATCACTCACATTTCTAAATATCATTGGTTTGTATTTCCACACATTTTTTTTCACTTAATGTATTAACTCAAAAATTATACACAATTTTTTTTTAATATTGTTAATACAAGGTTTTGCATTGTTTCTTCTGCAGAAAACATTGGGGTCTCATGGACGTTTGTCATGTTTAGCATCGTTTGTGCTGTGTCTGTGATTTTCATATTTTTTGTTGTCCCTGAAACCCGGGGAAAGTCCCTAGAACAAATCTCCAAAGAGCTTAAGAACAGGTATGGAAGTATTCAAAATCTAAGAAATATCAGATACTAGAACTCCTGCAACAAAATATGATATATTAATAATTATGTACTTAAACATTCAAGGAAATAACTAGAATATTATGAAATGGATTTTTTCCCGAAGATTTTTTTTGTTTTTTTTTCAAAAAAAATATTTTAGGTGATTTCTAAGAAGTTATCTTTCTTGCTGTTGTACAATGTACTCTATATTTTTTAACGGGTTTTTTCCTTCCACAGATCCCTGAAGTCTGGAATTCGTGCATATTGTAAACGGCTTCACTGCTGCAATCCACTGACTGGTTCACCTATAAAGCTGCCAAATTACCATCGCGTTCAGAGTACCGACTCCTTCAATGAAATCTCTTAATTATTTAAAAAGTCCTTGGTATTTATTGATGCCCAAATTTACAACTTTGTCATGTCAAAGTTAATTATGTATTTATTTGTATACATGTAATATTTTTTTTTTTTACTTTTTGTTGTTGTTGAGATTATTACTCCTTTAGCCATGACTCATATGACAATAGCTACAATTCATGTATCTTAATGAATGTTCATATTTACCTAATTAAACTCAAACACTGCTTATTTATTGTATTTATATATTTTAAGCATATCAAAATGTGTGTACTTGTACTTAATTTGATGACACAACTTTGTGATATTTCTCTCTTTTTTTTTTTTTTATACATTGGCAAAAGTTTTTTTCTTAGTTCTGGTTTGTAGTTTATATTTACTGTACAAAAGCAGAGCATATTTTGAGATATTGTGATAATTTTACTTATGCCTTTGACTATTTCAACTTATGATATAAGTCTCTTTAATTTCACTAAGATTGTTTATACTTAGCGTCATACTGTGCATCCGGTAATTTTTGCAAGGATCTAATTTTCGCTTTTTTCGTGATATCTTTTAAATAGCATTTTTTGAATATGCAGAAATTATATTCTGTTTCATATATTTTCTATAAGAAACTTTTTAAATCGCAAAAAATGACTGGCGCAAATTAAAAATTTTACACATTTTCCCCATTTCGCAAATTTTGTGACACGCGAAAAAAACCCGGATATACAGTATTATGGCATAATATGTATAATACTGTGTTTAGACTGTTTAAGAAATTATATACACTCTACATGTAAAAAAAATGAAGACTTCCCTCAGTAGCCTGTGAACTTATTGAGAGCTGTGTTTTTTCACTACTGTATTAGCAATAGTGCTCTAGCTGTAGTATAGAATATCCATATCATTGAGATTATTGTATTCCAAGAATACTTATTGTTGTTGTTTAATGATTCATTACTTGACTGTCTCATGTAGAAATCACATTAAAGGGGAGCACGTCTTGCAAAGACAGGGCTGTAGCAGTAATATATTATACAATTATTGCTGTTTTTGAGGTCAATACAATGAATTAGCTACCCGAGAAGTACATACTGAGCCGAAGGCTCAAATAGCTTTTTCAATTTAAAACTGTTATATATAAGTCACTTATTGTTTATTATTAGTTATTGCTGTAAACCAACTTTTATGTAGGTGCAGGAACATTTCACATGGTTTCTGGAAACCTCATCTCTTTTTTTTGGCAGCAAACCACTCCTTATATGTTTATTTTGATTCAGATATAAAAAGGGACTTCGTTGCAAAACAAGTCACAGAAAACCAGTTTATCTCTGGTTCATAGAGTGGTAAAGTTGTTGCAAATATAAATTGATATACTTTATGGATTATTGGAACATATGGTAAATCCTAATTCAACATTAATCAGCATTAGCACTTAATTAGTACCTGAGCTTTATTTCATATAATATACAAAAAAAAATTCATAACATTTGCAGTCATACCTTTTAAGCTTTAATTGATGTAGGTTATTTTGTGGATTATGGAAGGGGGGGGGGGGTACGGCTGAAGTACATATTGTTGAATTTTATGTGGAGTTCTTCACAGGAAGCATCCTAACTGTGTGTAACTAAGTTCATGCACTGAGATTTGCTGTTGCATAAAATTGTTAAATGAGTTCATTTTATGATTAACAACTTCTAGAACATATGCTTGCATAATAAATGTTTAGACCATGCATAGTTTTATAAAATTGGAGTCCCCAAATTGGAATCCAACTTGCAGATTATGTGTCATTCTACCCCGTTCATGCATTTTGTATGTAATATTGAAGCATATTAAATTTCAGACTGTTATATATCATATATTTTATGTTCAGATTAATGCAAAATACCGTTGAAGTTGACCATACTTATTTATTTTTTTTATATCAGTTTATAGTTTCTTCTTTTGATGCTCCTTAAACTGGTACATGTACTAGCTTGTTGCATAAAGATCAGGTAGTATAATCCAATCAAATTTTGCACTTCAAAAATTTCAAAATAGGTGAATGGAGCATTTAGAGGGTTGCTATTTAGTCAATTTGATTTCTCTTGCTGATGCAATACGCGGTATGGTAAAAGGTACAATTTTAAAAATGAAATCTTTCTATGTACCAATTGTATTTAGTGCTACACTGTTATTTATTGAGTTGTTTTTTGTCAGTGTTACACTTGTGTAAAATTTAAACTTATAATAAAGCATTGATGTATAATAGAGTATGGATTTATGATTTGAACATACCCGGTAATTTAAAGTCGTTTTAACAAGAGCTTGGACTTTGGGCAATATGTGATAATCTCAAATCTTATGAAGGTGGAATCTATTATGGCTAACGGTCCAGTCATTTGCTATTAGATATGAATACATTGACACTTGTTCAACTTCATTAAGGGCTGTATATTTTAGTTGAAACTGCATCATATTTCGCACAACAGATCATAATTGGATCTGGCAGTAAACATTGCTTAAGTACCGGTATGCCTTCTCCATAAGTTTGGAATTAGTGGTTCATGTACATAATAACAATACTGTGGTTTCATCAATATTCGTTGAATACCAATTTTCGTGGAATTCGTTGTTGAATTTATCCATGAAATTAAATGTTCATCGAAGTGCAATTTCTACTATTTATTTGTATTGAAAGGATCATTGGCCACAAATTTACGTATCCTTGAAACCGTGATTTTCACTTTATCCACGAAAATTGATACCCTTGAATATTAATGAAACCACAGTATCATTCATATTTTATATCACTGTTTTGATCTGCTATAGATTGAATATCAATGATTCGTTATCATTGTAAAAAAAAAATGTTCTACTAATAACCAAATGAATGTTTACAAATTTAATGCACAACTATTGTTTTAAACCAGCAAAAAACTATCACTAATGTACACTGAATGAAAAAATAACATACATAAATGTATAATTTTATTGGCATTATTGCACAGTCCATTAAAATTAATATCAAATTTCTCAACCTAAAATAATATCTTAAAATGACTAAAATCATTAAATCATATAATAAATAAAGATAAATAGCAACATATAAAAAAAACCCTTTGATAGACAACACTCCCACAACACAGTTAATATATGTAACAATTTTTTTGCCTATGCTCTGAAGAACCGGTTAATTTGCTGCTGTCCTTTGATTTGAGGTAGCAGTTTCCGACGACACTTTTTCTCCTGGCTCTGGGTTTTCTTTTTCTTGGGTTCTTTTTCACAAGGCTCAGACATTCTTTTCTTCCCTTTGGCAACAACATCTGACTTGTTTTCCACATCAGGTTGGGACAAATCCTCCCCCTCCACCCCTTCCCCCTGCTTGGACTCTTGACCGAGGGGTTTCTCTTTGTGACTGACCGTCAATGTTTTCTCCTTGTTTTCCTCATTAGATGGATGCGAGGTTCTCTCTTTCAACCCAGGAACATCAACTCTTTTAGATGCACTTGCTGGTTGAACGAGGGTCTTGCTGTATAGAGAACAAAAATATATTTTTGACACTGTGTGACATGCATCTTTTTTGTATCATTCGCATTCTGGATTATTCTATTCCATTTTATTTTAAGAGTTGTAAAAGATGTTTCATAAAAATATGAATTGTTTTTTCTTAATCCCAACTTTTAATTCTGATTTTGCAAAATATGCCCTTGTTCACAGTATGAAGCAATTGTGTCATCACTTTTGATTAAGGATTGATTATTAAGAACCTCTGACATTCTCCATACAGCTACGTCAATAGATACATGCAGTGAACCATGCTTATATTGAAGGGTCAGGGACAAACTACATGTAGTTTGATTTGTAATATAAAGCATAATTTGATATAACCAATAAATTCATTTATAATTTTGAGGGGGATAAAACTGATTTTAATGTAAGGGTGAATTTGTTTTATGCTTTTTCACTGTAACCATGTTTTGCTGTAACAGTTTGTCACTAGTATTTACCTGGGAAGGACGTATACCGACTTCTGACATTTAAAGGACTCTGCTTCGTCCGTCATCTGAACATCATGTGCTGGAGCTGCCCAGTCCAAACTCGCCTTGTATCTCTTAGCATGCAGGGGAGTCTAAAAAATTCAGATTCGTGTATTTTACCATCAATTTTAATTGACTGAGAAAAATGCTCTTTTTGAAAAGGTTTAAAATTATGGTCTTTCTACTGTTCTCAGAATTGGTTCTCAAGAACAATTTCAAAATCAAGTTTGTTACAATAATTGTTGGCTATATGAACACATTTTTACCGCTTTCCTCTGCTTCTCTAGAAGTCTCTCAGCTAGTGATTTGTTTAGTTCAGGGCTGTCCACATCATCACATGGAGTTCTAAAAAACCAAGAGAAAAGTAATTTTTTGTAAGTCGTAAAATCTATAAAATCCATCTTGTCATATAGCATTTGTATGGTTTTCTTGTATACTGTATACAGGGTAATTTTTGCCCCATGTCATTTTCGCCCTTCATCTCTTGCAAACAGTTTTGCATCGTCTTGAATTTGATGAAACATAGATGTATTTTAAGATAGTTTGAGACATTGTAATTTGCCCAATCTTAAATTCGCCCATTGACAATGAGGCAAAAGGGGCAAAATAAAAAGGGGGTGAACATTTCTCTGTATACAGTAATAATATTACTGCAATTATAACAGTTTTTCAATAAACAAAATTTGAAAATCTTAAATAAAGTAACCACCTTCACTCTGCAACATATTTTATACAATTCCAATAAAATGATGTGATAAATTTGCTAAGACATGAACAGTTAATTTATACAAGTTCAGGTATAAACTTGGTCTTTATTAAAAAACTATCAAATGTATTCCATTTGGGGACTTAATAGAGGATTATTTATGCTCATTAAATGACCATGAATTACTAGTGTATGAATTTTCAATGTAATACATCATAACATGTACATGTATTAAGCAAATCAAAGTGAAAGCTGGCTGAAAAATACTATTTGATATACCAGTAAATTTAATTTTTCAGTCTATCAAATAGGAAAACTGAATCAGAATTATACAGTCTTAAATGGATATTAATGAAAGATTATCTGATAGAAAATCACTACCTGAACTGAGACAGGAGGCAAGGAAAGCGGATAGGGGTGTTGCTGTGTTGGGTGGAGAAGCTGTCACACAGGACGTCCAGGGAGTTGGCCTTCAGGACCTCTACCCCCGTGACCAGCTTATCCACCAAATGGTGGATGATCCTCAGTGTCTTGTAGCCCAAAGGGGTTCCTCCAGAAGATGGCTTCTATGGAAAAAAAAGCATGCACTGTATTTGTGTTTGACACATGTCTATATAAAGACTTAGGTAATACTTTGTGAATTACATGTTTGAATACATTCTGACTTGATGATGTAAATGACTTTTAACATATAAAGTTTACTTTTCATGACATGCTCTGTGACAGTGTCATTCATTGAGAGAAGCTGCAATTTACAATTGTTTATGTCTCTGGATTTCAATGAAAATCTATACAAGTCTGTTCCTTCATCACGCAGCAACAATGTTGAATGAACAATATTCACTGTGTTACTATGTACTTTTATAACAAAAGAGAAGCCTGTGGGCTTCATACTCTACCACAACCCTGACTTGGCCTCGAGTTAACTGATATTAGTGTATAAGCCTGTCTGTCTAATTCATCATGCAACACAAGTTGAATGATCAGGTTTCACTGTGTTACCTGTACTTATAGAAGACAAGCCTACAGGCTTCAGTACTATACCATACCTTGGCTGGGCTGTGTGTCTGCACATTCTGAATGACCTGAGCAGCCATCTTTTGCAGATCATCACAGATCTCTTCAACAGAGGAGTTCTGAATCCTTTTATCTTTAGATTTGCTAATCTCTTTCTTCAGAACATTCAGAATCTTTCTACATGCAACCCTGCAACCCATCAATGAGAATTCATAAATATTCAATGCATGATGTGTTAAGGTATTCAATGTATAACGAAGGGTTATTGAACAATTTTAAATCATTTTTGAACTAGTTAAATATGTATTGTTAGATAACTACAAAAGTGAAATGAACCAAATTCACATGGCAGAAAACATTTAAGGAGCCGGTCATTTTGAGCCTTAAATTTTTTTAAGAAGTTATCTCCCCTTGATAAAAAAAGAGAAAATTTAAATTTCGTCAAAATACATGTATCTGCGGTAAATGATTAATTTTATTTCATATTATAGTAAAGAGAAAGTTTATGCATGTATTAACCAAGAGAGTTTTACGAATTTAAAGTTACATTTTACAATATCTGAATAAAACATACGTTGCCCATAGACTTTAATGCAAAATTCAATGTGTATTTAGTTGGACCATAATCAAAATTTTGAATATTCCTTTGGTGGAGTATTTTTATTTGAATACACCTTCAAAATGATATCATGATTAATAGTATCGGACCATTCATTTATTAGGTACAAAATGTGGTCGTTATACATTGAATACCTTAAGTACAGTTTTATCAAACCCTTAACAAATTCCAATCATTCAAACATGAAATGATATATGTGCTCTAAAAAAAGTTCTAGATCAGCAAACATTGTGACTCTCTTTTCGTACTGAAAAGATTTACAAGTTTTTGTGTTTGTATATTTGTCAAGGTCATCAGCTATTTCACCTGCTGGTGTCCTCCTCTTCAACAATGGTTTGCAATTTGTGTGTGAAAGTGATGAAGTCACTCAGTCCTTTGACATGCTGTGTTATTGGTAGAGAAGAGTCTGGTTGGTAACCTTTGCCCCCAAGCCTCACTTTCATGATAAATGATAAGGCTGTCTGTAATCCAAGTTAAAAGGTAAAGTGTTAAAAAAATAGACAGACTTAATTTAAGGTAGTCCTATACTCGGCACTAAATGGGCTCAATCTTTAAAAGCTTAGCTTTAAATGATAAATATACATTCTAGCAATACATATACAAAAGAAAATATGTATGTTTACATGCTAGTTTGTTTGTTATCACCTCTCAGACGCGTGTACCCCCTTGCGAAAATTATTGACAATTATGACATTTGCCAGACGTCCGTTTTTCCTAAAAATAATTACCAATTTTGGGAAAATTAGAACTGAACATACTAAATAGAGTATAAATATTTATTTAAGCCATATCTCATCAATAATTTTGCGCAAATTTTTGTAAGTAAGTACGCTTTATGGACCTGATGTATCAAAATAGAAAACAAAAAATTCAATGCTAGTATCGCGTTTGGTAATATTTTTACTATTTTATGGACTCAAACTTAAATTCATGGTGTTTATTCTATAGATTGACATCTTAGAAAAAAGATTTGGTAAAATAAATTATATGTTGACGGATTACTTTTCGCGCCATAAGCTCTAAACCAAGTAGACCCTGACGAAAAAATCCGTAAAAATCACATTTTGCTACAGTTTTCTGCCTAGATCTGTCAACAATGTTAGATATCATTTAAACATTAATTAATTGACGATTTATTAAATTCGAAATAGCTTCTGTCTCTAAATTTAAACCGGTTTTAGTAAAAGAAAAAGAAAAATTCGAGGGGGGGGGGTCAAAACAAAGAAGGTATAAGCATACCTGAGATCCTGGTTACGGTAATCAGAAACTTCCGTTTTTCATTTTACTTTAACAGAATCAAGTTTCTCAACATTAATCACTTCTATCTCTCATAGAATAAAAATATTACCGTTTTAATTGCTTATTATTGCCATTGTTTACAACAGCGATGTAGAGCAATATCAATACCGGGTATCAAAAACGTTTTGTAAAAGTCGAACCAATATTGTAAAATCCGTATTATGACGTAGTGCGATACTCGGACTACTTTAATATATAGAAACATTCATTTTACAGAATCAATAACAATGTGAAATCAGTCTCCATCAAAATTATTCATAATTGTTTATCTCATGGCAGATTTCATAATTATTGAGCATGATATGTCAACTCATGACATAGCAGATTTCTCAAAGTTTCTTAACATACTAGTAATGTGTCACCTGATACATAGGCATGTTTTTCTTCTGGGCTTCATGTTTTAAATCTGTAAAGGTAGTCAATCCAAGCTCGCGGTCTGGAATGTTGAAGCATCTGGCCAAGGCAAATTCCGACCTAGAGTTTACCAACAGTTCCAGATAGGCCACATACACCAATTTGACATATAACTGGTAAAATCAAAACAAAAACAGGATTTAATATTTCTAATTCAACTACAACAAGAAATTGGCATTTATGTTCATAAAAGAAATCTATTCATGTATCAGTATATAGACAATGTTTTTAGTGGGAGATATGTGCAATACTATGGTCTCTTTCATTGATGTCTTGAATATTACATGTACAATACACATTCTCACCTGATTCAGTGACCCAGCAGATTGGGAGGGGCCTGGGGTACCAATGCCCCTCCACTTTGTTTTTTGTGACAGTAGAACCTCCAAAGAGGAAGCTTCCACACACACAGTTATGTCCCTTTCCTTCTCCTCCTCCAATGACACCTCAATGCTGACTTTGTGGGTTTCTCTGTCCTTACAAAGCAGGTTGATCATGGCTACCTGTAATAGTCACCAAATCTCTTTTTTTAACTGAATCAAAATTTTACTCCAATTTAAAATTCTTGCCGTCATGCAAAGACATAAATTTTCATAAATATGAATAAGAATTATTTACAAAATTTATTTACAAAAAAAAAAAAAAATAAATGTTTTGTAATCAAGAATATATCATTGTCAACAAAATATTAATGTACCATTATTGCAAATAAATTAATTGAAACTTACACTATATATACTCAAGTAAGAGGGTGTAATGTATAAAAAAAAAATCACAATAAGCTTGCACTTTATAAGTAAGATTAGTGTACTTGCTTCCTTAGGTAAGAATCGATTTACCTCAACAGGGTCAGTAGGCAGACCAATAAATAAAAAATGGTTCTGAGACAAGTAGTTTTTGAGATCATCATTCTCATCCAATGATTTCTGGACCAGATTGAGCACATCACAGGTGTCCACATAATTACAATGCTGAAGAAATTTCTGATAACTGTCCAATATTTCTGGAGCCTCAGTCTCTTCTCCCGAATGAAGTTTGGTCTTAATAATTTCTTTATTACTGTCAAATACAGTGCTTGTTTCTATGTCAAATTCTCCCCTCTCCTGTAAGAAAGTGTGGTGTCATTAATAAATAATCTAAAGACAACACTGAAATCTGTTCCAATTACAAATGAACAACCAATTTCATTTTGTATTATCATGCCTTTCCTGTCCCACGCCTCAGCGTGAAGGTTATGAATTTTTAAAGAATCCGTGATTCTGAATTACTGACTGATCATCTAGCCTACGTACCTCTTTGTTTTTTTCCGCCCAGCAAAGCTGAAGTGCAACGAGCTGGTCCATAGAAGAGAGCAGAGTACTTCTCTCATTGGGTAAGAGCTGAAACTTTCGACACAGGAAAGTAAAGTACTCTGGCATGCTGTAAGCATTTTCACTGGCTGCATCTTGACAGTGGATGAAAGTTATCTTCTTTGCATTGGTTTCTGAAAAAAAATCTTCTTGTTTCAGACAACTATAATTCATATATCTTTTCATGGAATCAATCACCAAAGTTATTTGTTTTACGTCTTAATTGAAAGAAAAAAATGCGATGTATTAATTTTCATACTATACAGACGATGCACATGTCTGTATGTAATGTATAACGTTAGAAAATGAAGTAATTACCTTGAGATGGGTCATTCTCGGATGCGTAACTAAGCAATTTTTCCTCGATCAATCTAGAATTGCTGCTTATAACCTCTTTGTCATACGTGCTTAAGATAAAGCAGAGTGCATCGTTTGCCACCATCCTGAAATTTCAGACAATCAGCTGTTATCACTGGTTATAACACAGGCACCTGAATTTTTATCAATCAGTCGCTTAATAAGTCATATATCAAAAAATTCTACCCCTACTATATATAAATACACAAGGTGTATTTATATATAGTAGGGGTAGAATTTTTTGATATATGACTTATTAAGCGACTGATTGATAAAAATTCAGGTGCCTGTGGTTATAACAACAGTGTTATAAATCAAATACACACAGTTTGAAGCATGTCCCAGTTTACATGTACAACAATTACAAAACGTTCTTCATTAAAATACAACAACGATTCAAATACTTAGTTTTTACATCTGACATTACCTTGACTGTCGTTGCCTATTGTTTAACACTCAAATTTGAAATACGCGCACTAAACTCTGACATCGAATAAACTGGTATCGTGCAAAGAAGACCGAGAACTAGTTTTTGGGGGAATGGGGGTAAACCTAGTACCAACAAGTGCTTGCTATGGTCCTTTTATTCCTTACACACTGCACTTGATGTATAGCTATTTCGTTTATCAATATTCTTCTAAAATAATTATGTAGATATGCCCCCTTAAAGGAACAGGAATTATATTTATGATTCACATCCTTGTTGACACTAATATTTTTACGCGGGAAAAGTTGAATTCCCTGTATGTTGACGCTAATCAGTCAAGTTCTACAAGCATTGATAGAAAGATATCCACATTGTAAATGGTCTTGAATTTTTTTTTTAATAATTTCAATGCAGAGGTCAGAAGTAATGGTACCATTATTCAGCTGTTATTAGGTAATAAATTATTTCAATAAATATGGGCATTATATATACACTCTAGTGTAGATCCATCCCTTATTAATGCACCAAATGTTGATCAATGAAACAAACCAAGCTGAGTGTATTGGATGGTTTTTTTGTCTTAAAATGATGCAACCAATCGTGGAAACAAGGAAAAAGGAGGGACTGTCGGGGAAAAATTTAATGGCATATACTTCAGGAAAAGGGTGGGTGATTAAAAGCTTTCGGGAGGAAACCATTGCTACACGGAATATCTTAATTAAGCTAATTTTATACCCAGTAATTGATTTCAAGAAATAAAAACTGTGCTACGGCTGTTAACTACTTAATTAACAAAAAATTGCAGAATCATGATCAAAAATGGTTGGGATTAGAGATCAATAACTTTTTGTAGTTTTTTTTAAGGCTTAGTGTAAGTCTTCCTTAATGGATATTGTAAAAACGCAGTAATGGCCACCATGTTTCATATGGAATGTTGCAAAGTTTGATATTGATTGCCCAGAGTTGGCGTTTGTGCTTCTATATGTTCTTGGTTGCTTGACAGAACCAAGTGCGTCTTCCAAATGGGATCTTGTCTAAGCTGATGCCAGTGTATTCTCTTTAAAGAAGAAGAAAATAAAAAGAGGAAAATTTGGCAGGTATGACAATCTTATTGTAATTGCTAGATAATTTTTTTTATCAGTTATCAAATTAATTAATCATGTATCCAAGCATCCACTATTTTCCTCATCTCTGCTTGGTATTATGACATTTTGCTTACATACTATGTAGTAATAAATTTATTTGAATTGTTATTCATAAACAAAAATTTCATTTTTTTTCAACAAATTTGGTGGGATGGGAACCTGTCAATATTAACATGGATAAAAGTTCACTATAATTAAAATATTGGCACCAATTTGGAATTTTCAAATTTTACAGCATTTGACCCAAAAATATGTTTTAAAATTTTTAGGAAAAGTCAAAAATATAAAATCCCGAGCATGATTCGAACTCATGACTTACAGATTCATAGTGTACGCTCTAACCTATTGCGCTACACTGTTCGGTAACAATTTTTGGAAAGAAAACTCTTTTAGAATCATGCATACTTGTAATCCGAGATTCCTTTGACTGAAACCCCCACTTTTATATTAAGCGCATGTCACAAAATAAAAGCAGGGGTTAGAGTCTGAGGAGTCTTGGATTAGTATTATACATAAAGTATCTTTTTTTTTTAAAAGTTGTCTGCCTTTTTACCAGGCTATCTATTCGTAATATACATGTATATGTAATATATTATAGTCATTCAAATCGGATTATCAAACATATGTACAATACATGTGATCCAACAAAGTGAAATACCAGGTTATTTATCCATAGTATAGATGAATATATAGTTGTACAAAATTGGATTATCAAAGATTCATACAATACATGTGATCCAACAAAGACAACGATTGCCTGTATTATATATCAGAAATCAATGATATATGGCCTCTCTCGCCTCAATCTCAACTTAATCATTCAGAAGACAATGAGACAACCTTGATGGATTAACACATCATTGAGTCCTGATCTGATACATTGACCCCTCATTGACTCTCTGGTGACGGTTAGTTAATTTCATCGCCTCTTGGCCATACTTGTCCGGAGTCGTCTAGTAGGACACCAGAAATGATTAAATACCATCTTCATTCTCATATAAACAATTTGAACTTTTTATTTTTATTACTGATAAAAAGTTTACCTTGTAGATGCTTTTTGCAAACTGCAAAAATTCTCTGTGTATTACATTTTAAGGGTTTATGAAAGTTGTATTGAAATACATGTACTATGCAGGATAGGGAGGGCACCCCAAGGTTCATCTATATGAATATAATTAGATGAAATAAAGCCTGCGTCCGTGTATTTATAATAATGCATTTTTATCTCTCATCATCACTCTAGCAGTGATGAGAACTAAACTATGTTTTAATTGACTCTGGAACTTCTTCTTTACCTCATACATGGTTTATACTAATGACAGACTAAACAGGCCTACAGAAACCTTGATTCACTGATGATAAATGTATATAAACTCCACTAAAGGGAAACAATTTTATAAAAGAATGTCTGAATATAAGGTATAAATTCATGACCAGTTTAATATTCTCTGTGATGTTGGCAGAAAATAGGATAAAGAATAAACGATCATTGGTTTGTTTAAT
Source organism: Magallana gigas (assembly GCF_963853765.1). NCBI lineage: Eukaryota > Metazoa > Mollusca > Bivalvia > Ostreida > Ostreidae > Magallana > Magallana gigas. The sequence continues at coordinate 14,022,065 of NC_088859.1, read as the reverse complement.
GAATATGGTATAAATGAGAACAAAACTTTCATATTTCCCATTGATTGAAATTTCGTTATTTCAGTATCCTCACAGGGCCATCCTTTAAAAAATGTTTGTTTGGGATTGCCGCCTGGAGGTTTCTAGACCCATGGAAGGGGGGGGGGGTTCAAACTTGAAGTTTAACTAGTTAAAAATTGGTAAGAAAAAGCTATTTCAATGCATCTTCGCTCGGTCCACTCTGTTTGTGAGGAGAGTGCAGATAAAAAACCCTTGACTTGGGAAGATGTTTCAATGAGCCGCTGTCATATTTCAACTTCAGAACCTTTGAGGACTTTGTGAAGACATATTGTATGTGATTATGATAAGTATTTCTTATTTTGATTGTAAATGCAGGGTTCGATAAGTTAAGATTTTGGTCCAAGGTCTTCCCTTGTTAAGAAAAAAGAGGAATAGAATAATTGAAGATTAGAACATGAGTTTCTTACTTCATTATCATTATCGGTTCTCATTATTTTTAGGAATTTCATAATCTTAATTTGAGATATTTCATAAAACTTATATATTTGAAAGCATTTTATCAGATGGAATATTAGTGTTTGAAAATTAAGTGAAAGATACCAGTGGTATATTTACAAATTATTAGAAACATTTTTAATGCTTAATCAAGGTATATATAAAGTTTGATATTTTTATTCTGCATCTCCTCTTCTTGTAGACATCTTTAACTTAATTTTTTCTCCTTTTTTTATCATTTCTTCCTTTCTTCAGCATTATATAATCTCAGGATTGAAAAAGAACTTGTCATTTGTTTGAATTGCAAAAATTTCTTTCTAAATTTAGTCCAGGTCTTTCTATATATCAGTCAGTGAAAACAAAAGCAGCGGAGTTTCGTAGAAGGAAACAGCGACAGAAAAACATTAATAAAGTGAAGAGATGAGTCACATGTCAAAAGAAGTCCAAAATCTTATAACTGTCCATGTTTCTTGGGGTTCTTGACGTCTTTTTGGCTCAAGGTTGCATAATTCACTTCCTCTGTGTTTTCTCCCATCCTGCGATCAATACTCCGGACCATATTTGGTGTATGATTGGAGATAATATTCAGTATTATCAGTTGAGGCCTGACTTAAGCCCATTTTCACCACCCTGAGAGAAACGGCAGATTCCTGGCTTGACGGCAGAAATTGATTTTTAAGCCAAAGAGACCGTGAGTCATCCTGGTGGAGATTGTTAGCGTTTTAGCCATCATGTCATTTAAGCACTGTCAACCAATTCGCACAAGAAATGGTAGAAGGCGGAAGACTCCACATCAGGATTGGCGAATGAGTTTGAAATTTTTCTTCAGTTCAAATCTCCACCTCTGTTATTTCATGGTTTTCCACCCACGTTTCCAGGAGTTTCTTGGCTTGGAATTTGGTATTGGCGAGGTTTTTTTTTATGCCGAAGGTCGGAGTTTAGGATCAACCCTTCGATAACAGTAATTATTAGAAAGAATAGATAATAATGTATTCCGGCTCATAAAATCAATTACATGTATATGGTACAAATTCTGAACAAAACTGAAATCAATATATATAAAATACTGTTCAGAGAATTATTCCTAGAAATAATCAAATATTATGATTGTAGCCAGTACTCCATTATTTTGTCCCTTTGGAACTTGAGTGAGGTCATCCCTGCCATGCTTAATTTGACATGCAATTTTACACTGCAGTGATCAAGCCTATCGTTTAACCTTGGCCTTTTAAGCAAGTTTCAATATGCATTTGCACGTTTTCTAGAAAACTGTCAGTTTATAGAAATTGTCAGACTAATTGTTTAGGAATTTGTCTGATCGGTTATCGGAGATCAGACTTTTGTAAGTACTTGATTGATCTGACACTGGTTTCATTGGAATAATTCCTGACCATTACAAAACAATACACAACTCTAGGCAAGCTATTGACTTCTTGTTTAAGTGTTTCAACTCGAAATAAAATAACCGATGCTTTTTTCTTGTATTGTGACACAAAAATGATTAAGAAGGGTTTTTATATTAGGGAGGGGAAAAACAATGAGTTCTGCCATGCTGTAGGAGCATGCCTCCATGCAGACTGGCAATTATCAGGCGATCGATAAAAAGGTAGTTTATGAATTCATCATAATGACCAGCAATTTGACAGGAATCGCTGTAGAAAAACTGGTGGAGCCATCCTACACTGCTTGAACCCTGCAGCGGGAACAGTGAGTCTAATGAAAATAATGGGCAGATTTAGATGGAATTAGCAAAGCTCTCTGGTTATTGCAGAGGGATATCAGATTAATGAATTATGAGTGAAATTAGTGAATTATTACAAACATACTACAATGATCAAAAAGCATGAAATGCTGATTATGTGTGTGTAATTTTTAGCTTCTTTGATTCCTATTTTCACCAAATTCTTAACAATTAGATACAAGACTTCAACTTTTTGGGGTTCCATTTCGCTTTAAATTGCATAAACACGGACAACTTATTAGGTTTGAATTCCTGATTATATTTTTCTAGCAGTTTTCATATTAATTTGCTAAAATGTACAGGTACACAGTTTATGTCAGTGTAAGTTTCAGTTTTCATCAGACTTAACCCCTAGGTGACAGTTTATTTTTATGGACTCTGGATCTAGAACTGTTACATTTCCTGCTCGGAACCAAATGCCAAGAATATTCAATTACCTGAAACAGTCACACCCAAGTATCTTCTGGATATATAGACACATTTGGTTACAAAATAGCAGTTAAATCAATCTGGTCTAATTTCTTCTAAAATATGGTCAACATCATCCAAAAGCATGTCATGAGGATCTTTACACCAAGGCCTAAAAAAAAAAGTTGTGTGTTTAGGGAAACCCGACCTAACCAACAAAAATGCCCCGATCCTACCATTTTTAGATGTCTGTTTTTATCCGATTGTGAATTTTGATATATTATTAGGAACTATTAAAAAATCTGTTTTTAAATATGACACAAACAAACATTATTATGATTCATGCAGAAAAAAATATGATAAAATGAAAAAAAAATCCCTACCTACCTAACCTAATTTTTTCATCAGTGTTTCCCTAAACACACAATTTTTTTTTTTATAGGCCCAATTATTTAGTTTTGTGAGTGGTCAGTTTGTCTCGTATTATAATGTTGGTCATAGAATAAAGGTACATGTTGTTGTATTTTATTCACTGGTATTTATTTATTTCTTTTTTGTAAATGAAATCAGATACAAAAGTTAATGCCCCCAAAAATTCAAATGTTCAAAATCACTTGGAAATGGGGGATTTTGGTTGGTTCTGTTCTCAAGCATCAGTGAATGAAATGTTTTCTATCTATACATCAATTTAAAAAATAAGAATTCTGTTTATATATGCATATTTTTTTGGCATTTGGAATATCCAGAATATGACACTATATATCCGGAACTGTATCCGGTAGGACACAGCTGGGGGTTTGTACTGAATTGGACCCAGGACTTGGCCTGCAAATTCATGGATTCCTGTTGATTCCCCATTATCTGTAGATAACTGATTATTTGACAGGGAGTAAAAGTGTAATTAAGGCTTAGAGGCCGAGATGACAATCCACTGATTGTGGATAATCATGGATTGGGCTCTAGAATTGTACAGTATCAGGGAACAAGTGCCGAGAGATGCCCACTGATAAGGACTATCTCTGTAATGGGATGCAGGAGAAATCAGAAGGATTACAGCAGGGGGAGAAACTAGACACGATTGTTGAGGAAAAATGGTCAATGTAGACAAATCACTCATCAAACCTGCTTGTTAGTACTTGACAACGGTTGCTGTGAAGAGGTAAATAATGATTTTTGGGACTAACAGTAATGCATTCTTCCTTGGTCAGTGGTAATTGATACTGGTCTTATTGGGCAGTGATATATGGAGCTTGTACCAGGTGCAGCATACCTGATAATATTTCTTTTTTAATGGAAAATTTTGTTCACACATTGTTTATCTGTCTGCCTATTGAAAAAAACTACTTTGTATGAATAATTTAAAAAATATTTAACAACTGCCAGATTCATACTCAAAATTGCATATTATTTAGTGTACTCTATTTTCTTCATATCCGTCTAATATTTGAATTAATTTTCTACAAATAAATGTGAAAATGCTGCATATACAATATGCAAAGAGAAACATTTGGAATAAACATGCCTTCTTAGCTCTCTTTGAATGATAATCATCCATTCTCTTATAATGAATTATATTTGTTTGCCAGTAGACAAATATTTTGGAATGGAAATTTGTCTGTCCCATACTTGTTGCTAGAAGGTTATTAAACCATTATTACCTTAATTTTGAAACCTACAAGAGTAAATATGTATTACTGTTGTACAAATTAGATAATGTACATCTTTTCAATTTGCAACTTAAGTGATTTAATAGTGAAATTTAAGGTCACAGTGACCCAACTACCAGTAAATTTGTTTTATCCGAGGTCAAGAAAAATCAAATTGCTAATGTGTAAGTTTAAGAGAGATAACATTGTTATCTCATGTTGCTGCTGTTTGTTTAATATGAATTCAAATAGAAACACACATGGCAAACAAAAGTCGAATACATCGGCTACATGTAATAAACCTCATCCTGAAAACATTAATTTTGAGATTCGACTTGAACTTTGAATACATTAGTGGAAGCTCTTTATGTCATCTCTCTGATTTAGTTCACACAAATTACTTCATGAAAAGGAAACGGTGATTAATTTACTGCAGTCCTGAGCAAAAGTTACATCTTTTATCATTGGTATAATTAGAATATTTTAAAAACACCCTCATCATTTTCTTTTATGTGAATTCAGAGGAAGAGTTGGAGATAGTCTATCAGCTTTCCCTGAAACGCAAGCATATGGAAGCAATCCATGGCCTCGTTTGATCAAGATCCTCCGAAATCAGGCTAAAAAACTTGTCAGTTAAATAATTTGTTCATTCTAATCTACAGGGTTTTGTCTGAAAATTATCGGAAGTTGCATATTCTCTCCTTGATTCTCAGAAATTGTGTGTTTGTTTAAAACTCCCCAATAGTTTATCAAGAATTCATTACATGTATCAAAAATATGTTAATGTCAGACTTCAATGTTTTATTTGTCATTTTCAAATATGATTTAAAGATGTAAATGTCAAGGTCTGATGATTGAAATAATTTTACTTAAAAAAAACTTTATGAAAATGAATACTCCCCCCCCCCCCCCCATCCCCTTCAGAAAAAAAAGGATTAGAAAAGTAGCTCGGAACTATGAGGTCAAAGATTCTTCATTATCCTGAATCCTCCTTTGATCAGCTATAACAAGGACAGTTGAAAAAAGATATATAGGTGCTGAGATTAATTAGATGAGAATGAATATCATTCTGAGCTAATGAGAGTTAACGGTACATGTATTTTCATTATCTGCAGCATCCCGTCAAGAAGTTTGATCCTGCAAAAACAGATTTGATGTGGTTTGTGATAACTTACAAATTAGTCCATCCTATCGGCTATATTATTTATTTTTCATATAAAGAAGCCAGATCAAACTCCTTGCTATCAGCGACTAGACAGCCCCTTGTCTTGATTAAACAGCAGAGTTCTGTTTGACTTGTAGCATACAAGAGATTTTTAACAAATTCACAAAAACATATATTTTGCGGCTTGTCAAACAATGTCTGTATAGATCTGGCAGTAGGGAAGTGAAAGTGCAAGAAAAAGGTGTAATTGAATGCACCTGTGTGTTTTGGCTGGTGTCTGTCATGCTGAGCTGTTTTCACACAGAAGAATGAAGACCAGGGGGAGAGGATACCTGCCTAACGTGTTGTGTACTGTAGTGGTAGATTTAGACTTTGGGGTGTAGCAGTGAGGGGTGGGATGGGGAGAAAACTTAAACAAAATATATGAAGGCTGCCATTAATTCTGACTTGGGAGGTAGGTGGGGTGTTAGAAAAATTGAACAAAATATGTGAAAGCTGCAATCAATTCTGACCATGCACCAATTAAGGTGCAGGTAATGCGTCCAGTCATGAGAAACATTCACCTTTGGTCTTGCCTTACTTCTACATGTCAATAGGGACTTCATTCATTCTTAAGTGGGAAGGTGTATGCATACATTCTTGTTAATTAAGGCCCTTTTGAATCAGACTGGACGATTAGGTACCCTTTTGGTTACTAAGATGATACATGCATTGCTCATTTTTATGGCCTAATCACTGATTGCTATCTACAGGACTCAGCAGTGCATTATTGTCTATTGTTGAATAGAAGCTTATCTTATTTTTATGGACTAGCTAAGCTAAAGCAGTGTTGTTGTTTAGGGAATGCAGACCTAATGGTCAGTAAAAAAATAAACAAAGTTATGGTGCTGACTGGCAATTTTTAAAACAGAAATTTTGTTCTTTAAGTTCAGAAGTATATTAACCTAAAGCACACGGTTACTAGGTCACAAAAAGTTTGATGCATGTTATAAATGATGCTATCTGGTGAATAAATTTTTGGCGGCATTTGATATTTTGCAATTGCATATCGCAGTATGGTATTCAAAACATGTTTAGCTCACCTGAAATGATGGTTCGCGATCATGCGTTTTCTGATCACATTTTGACCATCTGTTTGCTAACTTTTCACATTTCTAAGTCACTTAGAAAATTTGTGTCCACAAACAGCTTCTTTTTAAATGATGCTCAAAATATTGGATAAGAAAATCTGATTAATTTTTTTTTTGCCAGTTGGATGGGAGTGACAGGAATTTATATCTATGATATATATAATGATATATCATTTGGAAGGTCTGCATTAAAAGAAGGTGTATTTGTTTTCATGGATTTATATTGTTTGTGATATAAAACAAAAAATCAAATTAGCTACTTGAGCCTTTATTGGGCAATGTTTATTAGGTGAGCAATGTTGCCCATGGGTCTCATTTTGTTTATGCTGGTGCATTCCAGTTGTATAAAAATTATGTTTCTACTTAATTCAAGTCTTTTATCACATGATCGTCATGTTGTGTATTATGTAATAAACTTCCCTTTTTGTGCTCCAATTGTGTAATATTTGTGTTATATTCATATTTCTATAAATGTTATTACATTTGATGAACAGAAATGAGGTTTAAGGGTTTAGAAAAGATTTTCTTGACTGAATTTATATACAAATGTTTGAAGGATATTTGATTCTACTTTGGAATGATAATTGAGATACAATAAATAAACTAGGAATAAAGAAGTGCATTCTTCAAAACAAAGAAATCACACACAATGTGCTGAAGCAGGGAATTAATACATTCCCCATTCTATTGCCCTGAACAGAAGCTGCAACCAATAGATGGTGATTTATTAGCAACCAGAAGTGCTGAAAGATTCACATCCTGAAGAACAAGAAGAAATTTGTAGACAGTGTTCATAATCAACATGGGGTATATTTGCTACAGAACATTGTTGATATAGGAATTAGGTGTTGGCTACTTCAGGCATTTTGATGTCTTTGTTCTCTTCATATTGGACATCACTTTGTCCTTTAGCAGAAAAAAAAATTCAAGTCAGGGCTGAGTCAATCATGAGTAACCATTTCTGATTGGTTAGGTTGGTTGCCAGTCTGTCTCAAGAACCCATAGTTCCTGTTTCATGTATTGTAACTGAAGTAATTGTTAACTTGGTTATTCTGTAGAAACTGTCTCCAACTTTTGACAGTGCTCATCTTTCACAGCAAACTAGATCTGGATGATGATGACATACCCAGTCTTCAGGTTGTTAATTAATAATTAAAAATGCAGCTGTCTGGTGTACCAACCATCTGCAATGGATCCCAGATGGGCTTCTGATTCCATTACCTAATTATGTATGAAACATCTTCATTATTTTTAATTACGGAGTTAGTTGTATTTAAGGTCTGTAACCGGCTCAGTGTTATTTACTTCACTAGCTGAAATAGAGAGCAAGGAAAAAAAAGAAATTTGGGGCGGAAAGTCGATATGGTTGAGTCTGCGTGTTATTGCTGTTTATTTTTGAGATGACTAGACATGTTAAACCAGCATCTTCAGAGACCTTTCAGTGTTGGAAACGCAAGTTTTTGATATTTATTCCTGGGATTTACACAGATACAGCCATTGTAGATCGGTGTTTACTTGTGAGTATGGGGAGAAGCTTGTCAGATTGAACACGAGGGAGCACAAGATTGCTGCTGACAGCTTCGCTGGCCCTCCACTCCAAAGATAAGAGGTTGTCATAATAAACAACACCAAAACACTTACACCTCTTTTATGAACTTTTTCCGGCAAAATAACCAAGTGCTCTTTCTTTTATATTTTTACTTCTCCCGTTTAGTTTATACAAATGACTCTGATGTCTCAAGAATTTAAGTAACTGACAGTATCTGTTGTGTGTGTGTTTTACTGGCAAGGTTCTTGAACTTGTTATGACCAATAAATGGAGGAAATGTTATCACAGAGATAGAGAGACTTGGACAGATAATTAGATTTGAAAGAATTTATTGGGATCATAAAAAAAGAAGAAAACCCATTTCTATCTCAGGGGTCACATAAAAATGTCAAGGTCATTTAAAGTGGTTGAAGGTGATTTAAAAAAGAAATCTGATAAAAAGAATGACAACTTTTTGATAGTTTTGAAAGTAATCAATTTCAGAAATCGGTTTCCATTTCTTAAAAAAAAAATTGGTCAAGATCACTGAGCCTATTTGTTAAGGAATAACATTATTCTGGCTTATCTAGGAATAGCAAGCACTGACTATCTACCTGGAAATTGATTGAACCCTAAAATCTCTACAAGAAAAATATGGCATTTTTATGACAGCAAATTCGCTTAACTATCCAATTTCAGGATTCTATAGCAAGGAAAGTAAAGCTAAAGCATGTAAGCCTCAGAAACAGAGTCCATCTACTTGTAGTAATTTACTTGTAATTGCCTGCGTGTTGTGTACAGTCACACAGAACTCATATTGAACATTTTATGTTGATAATTTGCTTGGCAAAACGTTCCACTCTACATGCATGCATAATAGGGAAATATCGCAGCAGTGGAACTGCTGTTAAATAAAGAAAACTCAGTCTTTTACGTTCTGGGAAATTGATTTCCTATAGACTCACTAATTACACCAAAGACAGATATTGCTTCACAATAGACAGTGGCAGGCGAAGGTTTCCCTACACAAAACAGAAGGTTTGGGTTAAAATTCCTTTGTCTTGTAGAGATTGTAAAAAATGACATGGGGCTGTCCAGATGCACCTCAAAGCACTAGGTGTATATTATGACTGGTAAAAGTTATGAATATTAGGTTGTAAAAAGTTAGAGAAGTAGTTTTTGTTTATTCAACTGTAAGCAGCAACTTTTTTTTTCCCCAAACCATTTGTGTCAAAAGAACGTGGAAGATGGCGTATTGATCAAAGATGGCATCTATTGACTCTCTTGGATATCTGCAATTCAAATGAGTTTTGCTGGGCATCGCTACTGCTAAGCCATAGTCAACTTATCAAATCTCCGTAGAGCCGGGCGGATTTTCTTCTTAGTGACAGATATCTCGCAGTTTTCAATTTACTAGTGGCACAGGACTTTGCTCACAAACTACGAGCAGGTTTTATGTTTACAACGCTGTGTCTTGCCTATTTGCTTTCACGTGCTTCATTAAGGAGAAATTATTTGTGATTGCTCTTCAAATGAGATAAGAGTGAGGAGGACTAGAGTCCACAATGCTACAATCTGTGGTTCTACACTTACATGTAAAACTGTGAAGGATTTGGTGGCTTTTTTTTTTCTTTCTTGGATAAAAGAAAATCTATGAAAATTTCATTGCTGGCTGATTGATTTTTCTCTCTGCCACAGCATATAAGGTTATAGCTGTATTACATGGTAGAAATTGGACACAACTTAGCAGAGAAGTAACCATATTGATTTTGGTTTCTCTTTTGTCTGGTTTTACTCCAAAGTTTGGAACATTCTCCTGTCTGCTTTTAAACACATGGTACCGGTAAGTTCTAATACATTTCTCTTTCCTAATTTTTCTATTGCTATTGAGACCAAGTTTGCTTCATAAAAATTTTGCTTAATTTGTTTTTATGTATTGCAAAAAAAAAAAAAAAGTAATTTTGTAAAAGTTCTATCATTTGATGAATTAATTTTTCAAAAATGTCATATATAAACTCAGAAGTATTATGCGGGGTTTTAGTACATTATCTTGAGAGTACTGCTCATATAATGGCAATCAATATTGTTTGATAACAAACAAAAAAGTTTCAGTGTATTCCCTATTCTAAGTTTAATGACATGCATAACCAGAAGAACATTGTTCTTCATCATGCTTTCCCCAGTTATAAAGTTAATTACAATCATTGGGCTTTAATTGCAATCCAAATTAATTATTGATTGAAAATTATTTTTCCTAAGTACAATATAAAATGTAATATGGAGGTGTCCGCGATTCGCTAACCGTGAGTCATCGCTTGAAATATTGATTTCCGCGGGTCAGACTCTGGTGTGATAAACTTTCCCAGAGAAAAACTGAAGTGCTGTTGTAAACTTAGATATTTATCAATAATGGCTCCATTGAAAGCCAGTGAAATTCTGAAGAAGGGGGAGGGATGTGTATACCGGTACTTAAATGTCCAGTATTTAAGTTCCTATATATCTGTTAATGTGAAGGTCCTCTAGGAGAGTGACCCATATAATTATTGCATCCTTCAGCACCAAAACTGATGCTGGTTGATGAAATTCTTTAGAAATTTAAAAAAAAAATGATATCTAGATTAATTTCTTTTGTATCAGTTAAATTGCAAGATTTTTTTAATTCTTAAATTTAATTTAGACAAAAGTTTACAGTTTAAGGTTCCGCGGGTCAGACTCTGGTGTGATAAACTTTCCCAGAGAAAAACTGAAGTGCTGTTGTAAACTTAGATATTTATCAATAATGGCTCCATTGAAAGCCAGTGAAATTCTGAAGAAGGGGGAGGGATGTGTATACCGGTACTTAAATGTCCAGTATTTAAGTTCCTATATATCTGTTAATGTGAAGGTCCTCTAGGAGAGTGACCCATATAATTATTGCATCCTTCAGCACCAAAACTGATGCTGGTTGATGAAATTCTTTAGAAATTTTAAAAAAAAATGATATCTAGATTAATTTCTTTTGTATCAGTTAAATTGCAAGATTTTTTTAATTCTTAAATGTAAATGTAAACCAACAAAGAAATGGTTAATCCTTGTTTGAATATTAACAATTGAGAAAAGATCACCAAGTAATTTTTCTCTGTAACACTGAGCAAGCACCAAGTGATGGAAGTGGGCATCAATTATTAACATTTATGATTGGGGTGTTTGTTATAGGGACTTACCAGAGTTCAGGTGTAGGGTTTAATGAAGAGGAAAAAAACTCAACTGATTTAGGAGCATTAATGTGAGAGCACCAAGTACCTGTATTTGTTAGCATCTGTTATTGTTTCAAGTTTTAAATGCCTAAGAAAAACACTTCAGTTTCAGAATTATTCCACATGATCAAAGAAAGATTTAAAATCAAGCGGAATTATGCAAATTTTTCAAAGATGGAGAGACAGGAAAAAAATCAATTTCTGTGACTCGAGTCTGCAAGTGACTTGTCTCCTATATCAATTACAGATTGTCTGTTTGGAATATCATTGATAAATGTTTCCAAGAGTTGCTGGATGTTTAAATATTTTCTGGGTTTCACTGGGTTTTTGCAGACTTAATTTATTAGGATGTGTGGTCCTTGATCTTTCATGTAACACACTGGAACAAATTTTCTGGTGATCGTGTTCATCTTCGCTGCTAATGCTTTTTTCTGTCTGCGCTTCGTTTTCTTCTTCTTAACTGCTCACTCTTTGTTGATCGAGTTGTGATCGAGGGAATTTTTTATGCTCGTGTGCTATGTGGTTTTGGGTAGGGAAAATTAGAAGTAACGATTACCTAGCTTATTTTGGCATGGTGCATGTTATGCAAAAGCAAACATACAATTAACAAATTACGTTACGGAAACTACTTACTGAGATGCATTGTAAAATTATACAGATTATACGTAGCGGAATCTGAAGTCATGATAACTCAGTATGTAATGTCAAAAACTTGGAGGCTGTTTTCTATTACTTGAACACTGCCAGACTTTCCTGTATGTTTCCAGTTTCTAGTCGATATAATTCATGAGGCAATGTTAATTAATAGAGCCCTCCTCCAGCAGCTAAACAAAATGACAGCGGAGTTTGAGGAGCTATGTTTTTTTATGAATCTAATCAAATTAAGTCAACAATATCCAGGATAATGGTAAAGCGGTGCTGTCAATGTATTTTGTTACATTAGAAATTTTCAGACTGAATTTGCATGTGTTTAGAATTTATGGCCAAGTCATAATGGCAATTTCACCACTGTATTACAGCTTCTATAGATGCATAACACTTACTCTCTTTTTCCAGATTGAATTTGATTCTCCCGGGCTTTTAAAACAACTAGCACTGGGTGATTTATGTTACCAAAAATATTTATGAAACAAAAATTTTAATTGTTTATATGCTGTATAGTATACTGTGTAATTTTATAGAATATGAAACAATCAACAGAACGTTGATGCTTGTCCATGGAAGTTTTCAGTTTATAGGGAATTTAAAAGCATTATATATACATGGATATTGATATTCTGAGAGGCAAATGCTGTGCATACCCATGTGTAAATGGGAGAACATTCAGCCACACTCCCCCCCACCCCCCCCCCCCCCCCCCACCCCCCAAAAAAATCTCTCCAAAAGAACCTCCAGAAATTAATTCAATTTGTTTAGGTAAGAAAATTGCATCAAACTTAAAACTAACTTTTTGATTTTATCTACTTTTTTTTATTTTTTAAAACAGTACCAATCCAGACAAATATTTTGATTGACAAGCCTGATACAAGAACTGGTAGAATTAATTAAAGATCATAGGTTTTTGATAAAATTACTGTGTTTTGTATAGGTTTTATTCTAAGGCATCTGTGTGATCAATAGGCTTTGGAAATCTTTCTTGGCAGTACAGATTGGATGTGTTAATGCTTCATCGTTCTCTTTTATTAACCTATCAAAAAAAAAAAAAATCGCTTAATTTTATTTTGACGTGATGATGAAGCGACAATGAAAAATGCTGCATCTTTCAGCAAAAAAATCTTCCAGTGGACAAACTGGAATGTACAAGATATAATTTTTCCATATAAAAAAAAAGCACGAATAGATATTCCTCAAGGTTGAATGAAAGAATGAACTTTTGCACTGAAAATTTCTAATCAGGTTTCGACTCAAGATCAGAGTCGTCAAATGAGATCAGACAATGCGGTGAAAAGGAAACTCGGATCAAGCAGCCTTCTTGGAGACAAGCTTCCATTGAGCTGTGAAGAGAGAGCTATTGTTTTCTGGATAATGACATTAGCATGTTGAATCATATTAACTCTGGAGAAGGAATAATTGAAAACTATGGGGATTACAGTACATACATCATGCCCATATTAAAAGAAGGGCATTTTATTGATTTGCGCCAGAATACTTCTAAGCTTTGGGGAATAAAAATGACACTTTATGGGCAAACATTTTAGCCTGGAAACAATTAAGTCTCAATTCCGTCTCTCTGTGTAAACTGGTTCCCCTGCTGGGATCGCCATCACTGAATGACCATGTCTAAGTAGGAACATCTCCCCCAGGTTAATTTAAATTCCTGGGTAATTTCAAGATTATTGACTTACCGGAGCTTACAATTGAGTGAGGTGAGTTATAGTCCTCTCTGTAGACTGGAGACATCAGCTATCCTCTATTGTTAATTCTTTTTTGAGATTCCTGAATTGAGTGGGTCATATTTTTTACCTTGAAAAAGACTTGTTGATGAGTCTGCGAGTCAGTGCAAATAACCAGGGGCCTTAAAGATTACTGGGCCGGGGCCATAGTTCGCATGTATTTAAAAAGGTTGAAGCAGACCAGATTGCCCTATATAAGAATTGATATACATGTATATATGATGTAATAGATCAGCTTATTCAATTGCAAATTGAAAACTAATAACAACAGAAAAGTGTTGCTGTACTGGAGAAAATTCCATATTAATTGAATTGACCTAATCCTTACCCCACTCCCTTTCAGCTTAAAAAAATTGTAAATTTTGCATCTTGGTGCATTGGGAAGGGAGGAAGGTGAATAGGACATAGGGAAGATAAAAGTTCAGGTATGCATTAAGGTGAGTGCAATGTGCACTTTGGGGAGGGGATTGTCCGCTTTGCCGTTGTGCTTTAGATGATGTTGCTATTTGCTTCTGGCAGCTTTACTCTTGTTGTGATTTATAGCTCTATTAGAAAATTAAAAAGCATATTGTTGTTTGTGGATACAATACTGATACGGCCTTGTATTACTACATGCTAATCTGTCAGCAATCATAGCTGGTACACAGTAGAGGGGCTCAGTTTACCTCCCGATCAAGTGCCTCTCATTTTGTAGCAATCAAACGCTCTGTGTGTTTGCCTATTGGTAAACTTCTAGTAAAGTGTTGCAAGAGGCTTGACTTGAAGTAGCTTTAACACTTCTATGAAGTGAGTACATTTCATGGGAGGTGAACAAGTGGCAAAAACTACCAGTACAAATGTTTGGTTACATAAACCTCTTTAAACCTTGACATCATTAAAATGCGTTTCAATAAGGTCATTTGTTTCTTGATTTTGCTACTTTTAAGTAGGTGAACTTTGGTTTCTTTCCAAAGTAGGTGAATGGGTTTTTACCAAAATAGGTGAACTTGGCACAGCTGAAGTGAAGACTGACTGTCTCCAGTTCATTATTCCATTTTCTTTTATGTTTGAATATGACAAAAGGAATTCCTTTAGATGTGCACACCATTGTTTCATGTGAGGATGGAATCAGCTAACTTTTCAAATGTGAAAGTGTATTTGACCTTATAGTTTTTTATGTGAATTTAATTGCTTTTCCATAGATTCGATGCTAATTGCTGATGTTGCAGCTTTCCATCACAGAAACTTCATTCAAAGAATCCCATGAAATAAAAAATCAAATGAATTTCAAAAGACACAGAAATGCCATATATCTAAGGCTTGCAAAGACAGAAATCAAAGAGAGAAAAAGTAGAGACCACAAAAAAGTCTTTTTATCTACATATTTGTATTTTATCCATAAAGAGGAATTAAAAGATCTGAGCATTGAATGGTACCGAGTCATCTGGTGCGGCCATTGATCGTTAATTAGCAATCAATCACATCAAGGCTCTGAAGGTAGAGTAAACTAGAATGTAAGATCACCCAATACCAGGGACATGAAAAATTGATCAGAAAACCAATATCTAAAAAGCATCAAAGTCCTGCAAATGAGGGTCTCTGCAGCCATGGCTAATCAATAGTGTTTATCCAGTCTTCTTTGTCAGTGCCCATTATTATAATTGTTGGATGAAATACAACGGCTACCAAACATTTATTAGTTGAATTTGGTGCTCCTTTTGAAAAGTTGTAAACATTAGCCTGGGCAAACACTTAGTGTGTGGGAACCTGGAATTGTTGACAAATCCAGAAAACGATTGACTGCCCTACTTGGCACGGAGCTAGGGATTCTGTCAACTGAGAATACGAGGAAAGAGTACAGAGAGCTCCTCTAAGATCTACTCTCTCTCTCTTTCTGTCACTGCTTGTCTCACTAGCACCAATCTGATACCCTTAATTTTTCTATCATTTGATATAATTTGTGTAAATCTGATTTGCCTGAGAAGTAATTACCGTAACATACAGTATAAAATTTTGTACAGAGAAAACGGAAATCCCAAACTGCTAGATGTACTACAGTTTGCTGTATTAATTGTTGAAGTAATGGGTTTTACTTTTTAACTGATTTTAGATTAAAAAAAAAATTTCATTCAAATTACAAACTCAATGTTCGAAAACCTGACTGATAAAATAAGGGTTAAAGAATTTTTCAAAAATAAATTATCGGCCTTTTTTCAAATGAATGCAATTCGGCATTCATTTTAATCTAATTGACACTTATGCCATGTATTACGTACATATTGATGCAAAACCAAGAAGAGATTGTGGCTTGCTTACTCTGACATACCAAATCACGCAGGAACTATTTTATAATTATTTTAACATAATCAATACCCGCGGATCTTATTACAGCAACTGAGATATGTAGAATGGAGTAAACTTGGATATTAATCCGTGATTGCATGTCGTTGACACTTCATTCTGGAGAGGCACAGAGATGTTATCAACTCCAATGTATTGACTTAGTTTTTCAGAATCAGGTAATTTGGACATTAGCTGTGTGATACTCTCTCCTGGACTGGTTGTTAGTTTGTTACTAATAAGGTAAGCTTCCAGGTGATGGAGCAGGTATCCTGACTTGGAATTTCTGGCATTTTGTTTGGTACTTGATCTCATACTTTATATTCTGGTTCAAGCTGTCAGTGAACATGCTTTGTTGCAGTGTGTTGAACATGCTGCGAAACCTAACTGTACCTTACTTCAAATTTCTAAAATGTTGAATGGTTTTTTGTCATGATAAAATTATTATAAACCCAAGGATAAGGAATAATTGAATACCGTGGAATAAGTGTGTCTTGATTTACATTGTGGTTTATATGTTCAAGTTGTTAAACATTCTGGATTTTCATGTATAATTGTATTTTATTAAGTATATTGTTTTGCCATTGTTAAGTTAGGTTAGCATCCAGGTACAATGTATATTATGGAACTCTTACAATGACATTTTGGATTTCATTGAATTTAAGGGATTTGATCTAGTTTATATGTTCAAAGTTTTTGAAAATTCTGCTGATCAATTTTATAATGTTGAACTCTGTAATTTCATCCTTTCCATTGTTGTTCTGTTGTTGGAATGGGGCCCACAAAAAAAGAGACCGTATGATCCATTGAATGCCAATTGTAGCCTAAATGTCTGAAGTTCTCTTTTTCGTGCTTAATATATGGAAATGTATCATGCCGATGGGTATATGTATAGCAGATAAGGCTTATAGCTTCTTTACATGCCAGTATTCCACATTGCCTTACAAACCAAGGTCTAAATGCCAATTTTTCACAGGGTCTTTTTTAACCTTTGTGTTCCGCCTTCTCTCTCTAACGTTTGAAACCCACACACGTTCCATGATACTGATGAATGAAATTTAAGCAGGTGTTAGAATTTCATTCATAAGCTACTAGGTAGTTTGTATGCATGCATTACCACTTTACAGGCAATTAGACCTACAACTTCTTGTTGCAATTGATTTGTCAATTGCCAATTAGTTCCGAACAATTTGAAAATTTTTAGGTGAAATCTTTCAATTTTACAGTCCAGTGAATAATTTATCACACTTTGTTTTTAAAGAGTTAGGGCCCATTTCTTTTGATCAGTTAAGTTTAGAACATTCACAAGTTGTAAGAAAGTGTGTTCAAACCATATTTTTAATTATGATACAAATATATCATACTAGTATGTTTTTCAAACCCTAAAACCCCATAGTGAGACTTCTTGGGAATTTGGACAAAACTATCGTATATGCTTTAAAATTGATGAAGTTTGATGATTGCTTATGCAGCGAGGTAATTTTTACAAGACTGGATGACTCTAAATTTAAAACGTATCTAAAAGGTCAATAAATATTTAATGTTACTATTTTGGTGTGTGTAAATCTACTTCTTTATGCCTCATCTCCTCTCCATAGCTCTCTGTCAGTCTGAGTTAAAATACATCAATGATAGCTTTCACGGGGTACCAAAAAATTATGTAACGTTACATGCCTAAAAACCTCCATCGAATCAAAAGGCCAGTTTTATTTACTAATCAATGTCAACGTATAGAAGAGATGAAATATTTAGATTTCATTTTATGATCATGAAAGTTATAGAGAAAAAATGGATTTCTAGCACTTCTGATTTATTTTTATATCGAATGAATAAAAAAGTTTCATATAGCAGGAATGAATTGAATGATAATAAATTGTAATGAATTTTTAATGCTTTATTAGCTTAGATACAAATGGAGTTAATTGGCTAGAATAACATCAGTATGTCACACTAGATCCATAGCATTTCCTGTATGAAGAATTTTTTTTATGCTGGTGTTTGTCAAAGAGTTGGTTTTTATTGTTATATCTTCCCAATCCCTTTGACATGTACATTTTACCTGATGAATTAAGTCATATCATAGGCTTAAAATACTTTGTGCTTCAGACACAGAAAATGGGAGAAAAAGTCTTCTGTTACAAAGTTCCGACATCGATTTCTTGCCAGGGGCTTTGATTGGGAAGTTAATATAGGGTATCAATTAACTTCCATTATAAATCTATTCAGTGTTTCTGAATCCTGTGTGTTTGCTGCAAAAACAACATCAGTCGGAAACAAAAGAATACCAAGTTTATTGATTTGTGTATAGAGAGCTGGAGGCGAACGAGGAGAAATTCTAACAGTAGTGATTATTAAGTTATGCATGACACACTGGAAATGGCTAATTCTTTGGGAGAGATGAGAAAGTCATGGAGTTGAGAGAGTTTTTTCTAGGATATATTCTTGATTCTTTGGAAGAAGTTTGGTGAGGAGTTGTTGAGAAACATTAATGGAGTAATGTACCAAAATTTCTTCTCTCTCTCCTCTCATTTAACAAAATCAATAGATTTGTCTTGTTAGAGCAGCATTATGGAGGGCCTTAACATGATTAGCGATAAAACGTTGGAATTGAATAATGACATGACTGTTAGAGCCTTTGTTTACAGACCGAATCTGTCAGGGAAAAATTTTAAGAATACAAAATACCATCATTTTTCAATTAACAAGGAAAACCTGGCATTGAGTCGCTTTTCATCACCATCTTTGTCTCATGTTCCTTTATTGTTTATTGTAAATATAGATGTTATCGTTCTGACTTTTTATCTTATCTTTACAGACAGAGAAATGGTGATCTTTGAGAAAACAGGAGATAGTCTTTGAAGAGTTGCAGAAACAGATTCTTTTGTGATTATACAGCAAACAGTATAGGAATTTTATTCAACAAATCCAGGTAATGTTACATGCATTCTTTATATATTGATTTTACTCTAGGGCTTACGAAATTTGTGGGCAGATACTGGATGCAAGTCTAGCAATTGACCTACAATTTCACCTAGGTTATTATATTGATTCAGTAGAATAATAGTACTGGCTACTCCATCTTCAATGGAGTCTTACCTGCTACTCCATCTTCAATGGAGTCTTACCGGTTACTCCATCTTCGATGGAGTCTTACCGGTTACTCCATCTTCGATGGAGTCTTACCGGTTACTCCATCTTCAATGGAGTCTTACTTCTACTCCATCTTCAGTGGAGTCTTGGGGAAAGAAAGGAAGTTAAACCCCTGGTACTGTTTCTCTTTTGGGAAAGAGTAAATTATTGATACTCAACTTATCCATACCTTAATGAGTTTTAAACTCTAAGCCTGTTTTCAAAAAATAAAAAGGAGTGTTTTATTTGTATTTCAATAGCATTTGTATTTCCCCCATGTATTTCTAAAGCATTTATGTGAAATGAAGTTTTACTCTCTGTAATTTGCATTAAAGGAAAATTTCATTATTTATTAAACAAAGGATTGGTTTTGATCATTATCTCCCAAAGAGCCTGTCATGTATTTTATATCTTGTTTTCATTGATATATGTAAAAGCTTTTAATGCAAAATGCATCTATATGTCTGGAATGAGGGGAGATAATTCAGGGGGGGGGGGGCACTAACTCATATGTCACCAATGAACTACTATTATAAGGACAGTATTAGGCTCAAATCTTCTTAGGAAATTCAACTTGGATGCTGCACAAACCCATAGAAGACATACCGGTAGATAATTTGAGATTCAACAGAAGTTCCAATTTTTTTAAGAATTCAACCCCCCCCCCCCCCCCCCTTGCAATCTATTACAAGCTGTTGTGCAATCATCTTAATTCTTGAGGACCAATTTTTTAGGAAATGATCAATAATAAAAGGGTCCAGGGTATATAATTCTGTGGATTTACTTGTTCATATACATGTATAGGTATATATAGAATAAAGACTGTTTCATAATTTGTTGGGGAAGTTAATTCATGGGTGAGGGATACCCAATGAAATCCATGAAATGATCGCTGAGAATTGTACCGTGTATCTGGTTCCTATTGGTGCAGAAGCACAAAAATGAATGACAGCATTAAAGCCTTGCAGTGTGCGAGGGAGGGAATGCCAAGACATGAAAGACATTGTCGTCACTCGCCAGAATTATCACGCATCACAACATTAATGAAACCGGAGAAATTTTATTTCCACCTTCATCTGAACATTTATTTATCAAAAGTTTGGTTCGGCAAGTATTTGTTGTTTGTGCGGTCTTATCGGTTAAGTTTTTTTATTCTGGAGTCAGTGTGATAACATCATTTGCATCCTGATGTTGGAGAGATATCTTGTCTTTTATGTATGTATTGGAGATAGGGATGGCAGAGGGAGCAGGAAGTAATATGCCCGTGATAATTAGTGAAATCTATTTGGTTTATAGCAATTAAGCCTGCCTTTGTTATTGAAATTTCCAGGAGTGGAGTTTTGATAATGACATTGTTGATCATGAAATATTGAAAAGTCTAACAACCGGGCAATGGTGGGGTCAATAATGTGGCAATATCTGTAACATTTCAAATGTACAAAACTGGTGAGATAAAGATGTTGAAATTTCATTGAATCTGGTCCAGATTTGTAGTTCTTGTCAAGTTTTGCAGGTTAATATTCAAGAGCATTAATAAAATTGAACATCTGTTCAAAAAAGAGAAACTTTCTCATGAAATTGTGTTTTCTCATGATCTTTATGATTTCTAGTTCTTAAAGGAGGTCAAAGCAATATAAATATTTTGAATAAGTACACATGTTCAGTTCGCTTGTCCTTTAATTATATTTAAGGGGAAGGCTGTTGGTAATTGCAGTGGCTAGTTGGCTAGCAGGTTGACTTGGTTCTGGTTCACATCCCATGAGCAGACCCCAATGAGTGTATCGGTCTAACTCTTCAGCATACATCTGGCAGTGCATGCTTATAAACTACCAACCATCTAGAAATACTTTGCTTTAGTTTTCAAAATTGGAGGTCTAAAAAGTTTTAGAATTCCCATTACTGTCATTCTTTTTTAGGGGGGGGGGGTAGGGTGTCAAAAGTTTTACCAGTATGTAATGAAAAATCTGGTTTAAAAGCAAATGTATGCAAGCTAAATGGAGAAAAAAAGACTACTGCGTAGTTTGTGATAAAAGGAAATCAAGGAGACATTCATATATATTATATATTTGGAATAAAACATAACATAATTATTTTTATAAACTTAAACCAGCAAGATAATCACTTTATAGATAATTTTGTTTGAGTGCACATTTAGTTTGCATGCAAAATGACATTACGGTGTGGCCTCATGCAAATTTTTCTAGGAAAAAAGATATCATTTATAATTGATAAATTACGTCTCTAATTTTCCTTTTTCAAAAGTTTAAAATGGTAATTTGTGGAGGAAAAAATGTGTTATTTATTTAAATGAGCTACTGACTCATTCTCAGTTTCAGACAAAAGGCATGTACGGATAATCAATTATTGCATGCAAGGAGAGGGGGGAAAAGGTTGCTTCTTTGGGATGTCAAACACATTAATCTAGCTTGTTTCTGGTCAAGGAAATGAGGTGTGAAGGATTGAATTCATCCATGATGCAGACAATTGTTGTCTTACCAAGTGAGTGTGTGTGTGTCTGACAAAAGGATTGAATTGATATGAACTCTGACCTTAACCAGTACTGTCGAAGAATACAGCAAAGATGAGGAAAAGAAGTGTGTAAATGCTATCATTCCTGAATAATGAATAGTTAATGCCCCTACGAAGGATCCCAGGAATGATTTCTGTAATTCCACAGACATTATCCCGATTGGAAAAATAGAGAAAATGGGTGTTTAGATGGTCCGTCTGCAATCTTTATGTCCGGGAGTGTTTTATCGGGCTCTCCTTGTTTTTCCTCCAAAAGGAATTAGCCTGTAGAAATGTTATTTAGCCAATGGTTGAAGCAACATAAGCTTTTGCCTCAAATCAGGATAAATAACAGAGGCTATAAATCAATGCTATTTGCACTGATTGGAATGAGTGCCCTCTGTATTGCTTCTGTATATTAACCAAACAACTTCTTAATGAACATTTAAAAGCTAGGAGAACTTTAGATTAGAAAGGAGCTTTTATATTCACAGTTTATGTACTAAATGGAGAAGACACTGCTGGCTATTTACTGGGGAATATGAATTATGTTTACTCAAAGTCATTAATGTTATGTCTTTACTTTGAATATAAAATCAGAAAAAAAATTTGCAGATCAAAACTTTACAAGATAGAAGGTTTTATTCTCAGAAAAAAAAGAAAGCTAGTTAGAGAATTACTGAAGAAAAGCACCATTTTAGGTATAAACATTTCTGCCTCTTTACCTGAAGAAGGGAAGAAAATATTTTTGATATATATTTCATTTGTTGACAATATAGGCAAAAGAACACCTATTAATTATTAATTGCAGCAAAACTTGGCATGGAAAAATCAGAATTTTGCTCTTGGTTGTAAAGAAATCACAATGGTCACAAGATTTTCTATGCCCAATGAAAACTGTAGTAGAAGATGGTACTCCAAGATTTGGATCCAGATCTCCCTATCAAATAATGAGATCAATATTTGATCAGTTACATTTTGGTGACAGATTGTTCTGTGAGAATCTCTTGAATCCTGACCATCTGTGCACCCAACATCTGTCCATTACGATTCAGATAATTGATTGAGTTGTGGACTCTGATTTCAGAAGTTTAATGGTCATACAATGCAATTTATTGGTAGTTACCATGGTTTTTTTTTTATGTCATATTGTTAAGGAGGGTCCAGAAAAGCTAAGAAAATTTGGGTTTCTTGCTTCCAACTTTTTGGTACATGTATTATATAAAGTATAAGTGTTTTTTACATAATAATGATTGCTAAAAAACATTTGTATGTTAAGATTGCAGTACTGGTTTAGAAGCTTCAAAGTAAAACAAATGATGGCAACACGTGAAAAATTTTATCAAATAAACTCTGATAAAAACCTTTTGGAAGTTGACCTTCTAACAAATACATGGTGACTTCTTCTGTTTAAAATTTTGGACATGACATCTATGCAAAATATTTATATGGGGAAAAACAATTATCGTTTCATAAGTCAGATATGTATAGTCAAACTTCGTTATCTCAATCTAGATGGGACTGTTTAAAAACTTCAAGATATCGGAGTATTCGAGATATCGAGGGAAAAATACATAAAAAAATAAGTGGTTGGGACTTAAAAATCACTTCGACATATTCATTTTATTTGAGATATCAGTGGTCAAGATAATCTAAGTTTAACTGTAGATGCTCACTAAAACCCATATAGAATGTAGGGAGTAAAATGGCGTAGAATATTTTTAACATTTATTGTGACATCACCAAGCAAGAAGATCTGTGATACACTCTCAAATCAGTATAAAATTACTTGTTTAAAATTTTAACATGGGTTATGAGTCGATTTGTGACATGTATTATGCCTAGTTCCTGAGGCTGAGTTGATTTCCCTATTGTAACCTTACTATGGTCATGTTGAATGACTGTAATTCGGTAAAATTAATTAGAAAGTTGATTGTTTTACCATAACTATAAATGCAATGTGAGGGACAAAGTTACTGTACTAAGATCACTTTGGGAGATTGTAAAGGGATAAATATCCTGACATCACATTTGTGAAAGAAACAGGGAATGGTTTGGTGTCGCCATTAAAACCTTTGAATCCTTATCTCTATTTTTTTTCTTAGTTGGTCTCATCTAATTGCTAATAGATTTTTTTTTTCCCTATTTCTATGGAAACCAAATCTCTTGTTACTGTCAATATTGAGAAAATTCAATAGAACTATTCACACACATTGACATGATACAAGCGGCCATGTGATCAATGTTTGCTAATGCCACTCTAAGTTATGTCATGACTTTGATCAATGCAGTCGCATCAAAAGAGGTTAAAAACAGGGGGGACCCGGGAGACTCGTTGATACCGATCTGTTTGCCATATAATCTAGTCGGTCCTTTCTGCTGGAAGTGCTCACCTAAAAAGTCTCATTGTATGCAGTGTGCATTTCATGGTGTGATAATTGCAAGCAACTTTATCCCATTGTCTTGCTCCTAGCTGGAACAATTTTGTCCTCCCCTTGTTGCCATTAAGGATGTCTGGCTTTAAGCTTACAATAAATATAGGTAGAATGATAGTCTAATGGAATTTGGTATTCTCTATGGCATAACTCACAGTGGATAAAACCTATAAATCACATTGCTCTCTGTGAGCATACAGCCTCTCTCTCTCTCTCTCTCTCTCTCTCTCTCTCTCTCTCTCTCTCTCTCTCTCTCAAATTCATATATTTTGATTGTACTTAATCTATATTTTGTCTTTATAGTTTTCTAAGTTTCACTCACTTAATTTGTACCATAAACTGATCAAGTATTAAGAATAATGTCCATAACGAATCAACATTTAAGGTCTTCCAGGTGCCATAGTCATCTTTTAGGGACTGGGGTTGTAACAATATCTCGATAAATAAGATTCTGAGTTAAAGATATTTTTAACACCTGTCTGAGTACACTTAAGATTTAAACTATAGTAACAGCTTGAATGTGTCTTTGAAAGAATGCCTAATTGAACCCCTAGTTAATTACTCTGGTATATTAGATAGTTCTCTCTAAAAGAGTACTTAGCAAAGAGCACTGCAGCACAACAGGATATACCTGTTTACAAGATGTGTGCATTGAAAAATAAAATGTTAAACAAGAAAACCGTTTGAAGCTTTCTATCTGTCATTTCGTAGAGACTGGAGCCTGTGTTCCATTTTGTGTGGCATATTTATGTTAAAACTGTTATCGGGCAATCAAGGCGCAGAATGTCTGAGATTAATGTGGAATATTGAGAATGTCAGGGCCCGACTGATTGAAAATTTGTCATTTTTTTAAAACTCTCTTCCAAGCAGGGGGTATGCAGCAACATCTGTTGCATAATATATTTTACGTGTGAACGAATTTCTCCCATGAATTATTTATCTTCATCTATGTGTGAAAGTTCAATTCTTTTTTTTCTTTTTTTTGGTTGTAGTTTTGAAGGTGAAATATCTTTTACCAGTAACAAGAAGAATTATCTCTGGGGGAAATGAAATCTGGGAAGATTTAACAAGATTAGAAAATGTGAAAAATGAAAGCTATTTCTGTTGGCTTGATTGCTTCATTTGTCTCTTCTTCGTGTGTGATATAATTCTCTTGTAATGGAGCAATTTAAGCGGTGTATATCTGAGAGCAAGAAACATTAAGCTGCTTCTTACCAAACTAAATAGCCAGAGAATGAATGAGCTATCTTATGGATGGGTATTAAATTTGTTTTCTCTTTGTCTTTATGTAGGTTAATTTGCAGTGAATGATATAAACTTCTTTCATATTTTACAAAGATCATATTGCCTTTTACCCAGTAATTAATCTCCTATTCCAGTAAGTTTATCTAGAAATTTTGATGATTTTTTTTTCATAGAATAACCATTGCAACTTCCCCCATCTCAACATAGGACTAGCGGGACAAACAAGTTTCCACTGCGTACAAATTCGGTTAAATTGCTGAACTAGAGAATTTTTTCAGCTACCCTCGATGTATTTTACACTAGGTCAAAGAGTGGACTAAGGGAAGCAACTGCTTTACCCAACCAACAAAAGCTGCAAATCAATGCCATTTTTCCACCGAAAAAAAAATATGATCCTTTAATGAAGACAGGCTGGGAAAAGAAATTTGATTAAGCTGTAGAAATAGATGAATGAATAGTGAATACCATGATTTAATTATGGCATTGCTTCATCAAACAAGAGGGAATTGTGCGGATTTTGTTGTACTTTGAATTCTTCTGATTCTTTGGGATTTTGCTACATGTTCAGTTCTGAATTACTTAATAATGGCACAGTGAATGAAATTATTTTTAATAATTTTTTGTGGTAAAACATCTTTGCCATTGCTTTAAGACTATACTGATTTCCTTTGGGTTCATCGAGGCTACATGTATGCAGGCTCTCATCACTTATGTATTCTGTCTCCAGTGGGGGGGGGTTAAAACCTGATTTTACCAGGAAACCTATTTTTAATATCAACAGTTTTACAAAATGGTAACATTAAATATAAATTATCTGTTTTTGCCTAGTGTAAAGGTAAATTTTTCTGAATGGTTTCATTTGTGTCATCAGGGAACCCTTGAATTATGATTCCTGATTCAGAATTTTCGTATTGATTGTGTATTGAGACCATGTCGTTACTGAAGAAGAAAAGTTTAAAGGATAATATTTGGACTCTTTCAGATTCAATTATTGTAATTAACAGTGATATGCACACTTTTTTTTCCTTGTTGATGATTACTCCTGTGTTGTTCAGGCTGGTTCGAATACTGGCGCCAGATAGCTCAGTGGGTAGAGCACCTGACTAGAGAGATTCAAGGGCCTGGGTTTGAATCCTGGTCTGGCCACCTTAGTGGCGACCACTGGCCATTTTTGATTTTCCAAAAACAAGGAATTTTTTTCATTGCCCTATAGCAAGAACAATTTTTCAATAACTAGTACTCGTCTGCAGAGACATTGAAATTAAATTGATATGAAAAACGTAATAGATTTTTTAATAGGTGAAATAAAAATGATGAAGATATTCGACTGGGTTCAATTTAAGTAATGATTTAATTTTTTCTAAGTTTTGACAAAGATTTAATGGGGCCCATTAGAACTGGAGACAGATTGTAGGTCAGTCTTACATACATATATAACAATGAATTTATCAATGATCGCTGTTCTGATAAGATAGAGACAGGGATCTTATTTATCTTTATCTTCAAAAAATATTTTGTGATACACCCTGAGCTCCTTAATCTTATGCCAATCAGCAGCCATATTGAGCAACAACATTTGTTCTATACCATGTGAAAACACCTTCGCAACATCTCTACAAAATTTTCTCTTAAAGTTGCAAAAGGCTTTATCTTTTTCATGTACTGCTACATCTTTTTCTTTGGCATTGGATGACATTTTGTATCTAGCATTTCAAGTTGTCCTCACATGGAATTATATCTACATCTATAATTGGTTTGGCAATTGTTGTTATTATACTGTATTGATTATTACATTCATGACTGATATATGCATATGTTATGGATTCATTTTAAATTTAAGATATGGCTCTCTTTTCATGGATTTTCTGGGTTTCCCTTACCAACATATTTGAATTCTCAGGGGTGTTTTTTTTTTTTTGGGGGGGGGGGGGGGGGTTAATACCAATTTGAAATCAATCTTATCTGCCAGTCACACAAGAAACTCCTCAAATTTAAACCTGGCAGACATCACATATCATTTTCTTTCAAATCATGCATTTTATGAAAATTTACACTCAAGAGTACAGCTAGGGAACATACACAGATCCAGTTTATTCTGTTTTTTTTGTTGTTTTTTTTTTTGGGGGGGGGGGGGGTTGTTACAAGGCATATTTTAAGGAACCCCACCCCCCTCCTCCCTCAAGACCCATACGTGGGTTATTATTACAGTATAAACTTGTTTATCTTACCTCAGTTACCTTTTATTTTTTTAACTATAATTACTGATATGGAGAAATATGGTAACCCACTGAGTGAAACAAAGAGCCATATAAAGTCATGAAGCGCTGATTAGTGCCAATGTTTACAGCACTCTGATAAAGTCTTATGCTTGAAAAATTTGACATTAATATGAATACTGTTCTTTCAGGTCATTGAAAAAGATGTAGACACCTAGGAGCCATATCTGTCAATGTGATGCCATATTTAAATGGTTCATGAATTGGTAAGTTGTCTCTCTTTGTTCCTTGGACTTCAAATGCTGAAAGATTTCAATATTTTATTAAAAGAATTGATTTAAAAAAAGAAAAAAAAAATTAAATATTGATGTTTCTATAGCTGAGTCTATTGTCCAATATATTATTGTTTTAAATTAATAATTTAGATATATAATGATTTTATATTAAATTTTTAATGACCATTTGAAACACTGCATTTCATTATTTATAAAAACAATGAAAGTTATAGAGGAAGTAACACTGTCCATTTATACCTGACATTATGTAAATTGTCATCATGCATATTACATCACTAATTTGTTTTGGACCACCACCACCCCAGGTTATTGCTCTAGCCAAAACATCATGTAGCATAAAACACATTTGTGGGTTTTAAATTCACAACTGCACAGTTCTTTTGATGTAATATGACAAGGTGGCAGGGGCTAACTATTTAACTTTAGTGTGTAAAGATAACAATGTGTGTGAGATGATCCATGAACAAAAATGCCTATAGGCTTTATCTCCCTTTGTACTGTGACAAAAGACACATCAAGACTTGCACCATAGGAAATGCAACAAGCATTCTGATTGGCTGATTCATTTAAAAGCAATGTTATTGGTATGTGTACCTGGGACTATTATGGGAAGGACTGTCTTTATTCCATGGATGGAAGTTTAATGTGTTGTGGACATCTACAGGGAACTTTACTGAGGAAATTATGTGACAAAATTCAGTGGAATTAACTTTTAGTGTATTTATCCTAGGTAATTGATTAGAAGTTGGGTTTTTGTGAATGAGAGAAGTCCAGGTGTCTTCAGTGACCCATGGTTGTGTATTGTAGTGCCCCATTGTATGCTGTTACTTCATTCATTCATGAAATTTACTGACTGTAACTTAATTGCCTTTCCTTAAAAGCACTGCTGTCAAAACTTAAATATCTCTTTTTTGGGACTTTGTGAATATAAATTTGGGCTGAAAAGAAAGTTCATTTTAATGGACAGAGAGCGGTGTAATTAATTTGCCTCACTATTTAGCCGGGGTGAATCATTGTGTTATCTCTAAGGTCCAGTGATCCAGCCTTGTTGAAATTCAGCTGGAAAAAGTGCTGAATTTTACAAGGTGGGAAAAATATCTTGGAAAAATCAGTGCTTGATAATAGCCCTATAGCCAATGGAAGGAAAATTTAAACAAGAGAATTAGCTCATCACAGTGTTTCCATTGGAGAACTTCATTTTATCTCTTTGTGTATTTTGAGTAAGGATTAAATTTTCTTCATAACATTGTGGGTATAACAGTTGTGTACTAACAAAACACTTACTCCATACAAAGACTTTAAAATTAAGTACGGAACTAACACACTACAGGTGGTGGTCTCAAATCATGGTGGTGGTATCCTAAACATTCCATGCAGAGTTGGTAAACTTGATGTTGTAGTTTTGTGCATTGTTTCCATTTTTCAGGTAAAATAGCAATAGTATATGCAGCAGCATTAGTGCTGTGGCGACCATGAACAGCATTCTGGGTACCTTCACCGCGGTGGTGATTCTGAGCACCGCGGTTGTCAGCACACAAAACGGTGAGTCACATTTTATATCATTATTTTTGACTGCATTTGAAAATGTTAAAAGTCACACCTATTACCCTTTAGATGCATGAACAAGTCAGGGCAATTCATGTTATCAATTTGTCACCAAGAAAGAAGGGGGTGTAGTTTAAATGAACTTGTTATGTGCAAAACTGCATGAGAGAAAATTCTCTTGTCAGATTGAAAGAAAAATTACAATCACTTGAAGCTAAGCTAAGCATCTATGGGAGAACATCTAAGTCACCTCTTGGATTTTGATCAATGAAATGCAGCAAATAAAATCAGATTTGGACTTGGGTGACTTAATTTATTCAAGTTTGGTCCATTGAGATTTGGTGTGAAATGACAAGGAAAACGAATCTGAGGAAATCAAGTGCAAATTCACCACCAGAACTAACTTTGATGAAAACTTTTATAAAAAGACATTGTTTCTAGCTCTTGGGAAAAGCTTTATGACAAGAATGAAAAATCCCATAAATCAAGTATCAAAATTTTTGTTCTTTTTTTTTTACTATGTAAATGCTTGCAGTTGAATTTTCATTAGAATTAGAAAAGGTATTGATTTTTTGAGGTCTTGCGGTTGCACCCTTGCACAGTACCGATAGGTTTGATGTTGGTGGGGGTACCAGTACATCATTTATTTACTGCCTCCCGTCTACCGATGATGCATTGAAAATGACGCTTGTTTAATTTAGTACATCTCCCACCTTTGATATATGGTATTTTATTACGCTCTGAAACAAAACAATATCATGTAAGGTAACTTTGATGATTAGGATTATGTAGCCATGATGGAAAGCATGAAAAAGATGAAACATATGATGGGGAAAAGTCTCCTCTTACATTATAAAGATTCCGACATTGATGTACGCCAGGAAAGTGCCATCAGTGATATCTAATACAGTAACATGAGATTGTATGCCGCCATTTATCAGTTTATTAGGGCTTCTCATTAAAAATCGCCCTGAATTATTAATACATTCCTATCTGCTGTAGTCCTCAACTCTGTGTGTTACTCTTGAGTAAATCAAATTTGGCTCCATATTTCACCTGTAGGGAATTCAGAATCTATGACACAGAGTTATGTCCCCTGTGAGTTGATAGAATACCTGTAATAATGGAGAAAGTGTTCACCACCAAAACAAAAAGACCTTTGTAAACAATGAATTTTTCATATTAATGTTGTTTAATTTGAGGAACCATGATATTTTAACAGGGATGAAATCAGCAAACATGACCTGCATAGAACAATTTTGCTGAATTTATAAACCATCTATTGTCTTGCTTCATATTGAATTTTATTGTTATTTGATATAGTGGTATATAGCGTCCCATTTCTATTAGATTTTGTTTTGATCAATATGCAACCCAGTTATTCTGTCATAAATTTTTGATATGACTTTAACAGAACTACATTTAATTTTCTGTGCTTTAGTAGAATAGTTCATTGAAGGATTTGATTTGTACTTATGCTATCTTCAAATATGCTTTTTAATCAAATTGATGAAAATATAGAGTTAAAAGAAATGAAGCAGTCCTTGTTAGCATCTCTCTCTCTCTCTCTCTCTCTCTCTCTCTCTCTCTCTGAGGTCTCTAAGGTAGTTTGTGATTTAATTAAAAATCACATATCCTGACTTTGCACAGTTGTACAGTACTGAAGCATATGGCCTTGTTTGAGAGTAGGAACAAGGCAAACTAATAAAGCAACAATGGTCAATAGTTATAGCTGTAGATTCTGGTCTTGTTGCTGGTTGTGAGGCCGTTTTGTTGTGCGTGGTACAGTAGGAGGCCATAGGAGACTGTTTCATTGTTAAGAACATTACTGTGAGAGATGTCATTGATGCCCATGCATCATGCAAGGAAGAAAGAAAATTGAGAGGCAGAATTGGCTATAGAATATGGAAAACATATAAAGTAGTCTGAAATTGCAGTCTTTTCATATTAAAGCATCACATGACAATAGTGCAGATGTACTTTGAAAAATGGGCACATGCAAAGATCCAGCAATAAAGCTTCAGGCGTAGCTAGGTTTTCCTTTTTTTTAAGAAGGTTCCTTATAAACCTTTTCAGGTAATATTTCAAAACACGAAAATCTGTATGGGGTAACAGAAAATTTAAAGGAATTTTGGATATTTGATACCTTGGGTGTGTGCTGTAACGATAATTTATGAATAAGTTCAATGGCTAATCATTCCTTACTGCATAGTCTGCACTTTTATTATATATCTGAGAGTGATTAGGCAAGTTGCCTTACAATTCAGGGTAGATAACCTATTTGAAAGGTCGTACATGCTATTTATTACCAGTTACAATGTAACAGTTGATTCTTAAAGTATCTTAGTGCATTGAACAGAGGATTTATGCTTTGCCAACAGTTTCCTATATGCCTTAATGCTGAGGAGCCGAGTTCTTTTGACAATTGATCGAGCTGACAGGTTGGGATCTAGACTTTGGGGCTGTCTTGGGCAACATATCTAAAGCACTGTTGAACTTGTCCCTCGTGATATCAACCTTATGAATCATATATCTGACTGGAATAACATGGAGAAGATTTTATCAAGTAGGGGTTTTGATCACAAGATTGAACAGAAATACCAGCCATGTAGAATTGGAAGTCTTTGCGACTTGGGATTTTTTTTTTGCATGAATATTTATCGATGACTCCTCTGCTGGTCTTTAAATATTGACATTGCTTACAACCAAGATCCTGAGAGTTGCGCAAATATTTCCCCAAATTCCAGACATTGTTCATTGATTTTTTGTTATTCAAACTTCCACCATGGATTTCTTTTTTTCTTTTTAGTCATTATTTCACCCACTTCCTTCCAGAGTTGGTATATCTATGATGTTTCTTGTATCTTTTGAAATACAACCCCCACCTGAATAAGGCTCTTTTATTTGTCAATGCGTTGATTATTCGATTCACAGAGAGATTTATCCCTTTATAAAAAGTGAGGAATTTTTACTGCCATTCCTTCCTACCCATATGTCAAACAATTGATAGCGTCCCAATCTATAGACTATGAATTCTTAAATGAGATTGTGTGTGAATCGTAAAATTAAAAGTGACACACAATGTTTGTGTATTACAATTTCATCCCATTTCATGCATAATTTACCCCCCATTCTGAGCAGGAAAAAAGCAACGTACGAAAGGACCCATGTGTGTCTCCAAAGTATTCTTTTCACAACTATCAACAAGCTGAAATAGATCCCCTGTCATTATAAATTTTGCATCGCCCTTCAATAGATACTGAGATAGGGGCCAAATGAGTCATTGTTAGCAAACATCATGTAAAGTATTATAGAAATTGAAATTTATTGCATATACTTCAGGGGTAGTCTCTATTAGTCAATCGAGCAATAAATGTTTTACAAAAAAGCGCAAAAATGCCATTTCAGTGTTAACTTTATTGCATATACTTCAGGGGTAGTCTCTACTAGTCAATCGAGCAATAAATTTTTTACAAAAAAGCGCAAAAATCCCATTTCAATGTCAACTTCATAAATCTACAAAAAGCGCAACTCTGGTGCGCCATGTTGAATTTCAAATGCGAGTACATGTACTATTGCGGCTGCAATCAATTTATTAATGTATTAGTGACAGATAAACAACAGGGTGACTATAGAGAGCTTGTGATAGTTTCCTACTATTGGTAGTCCCACACAAGCAGGGGCGATTGTGTTATATAGCCCTGCAGGGGGAGCCGGACTGTTTGATTAGGTTGAGTAACAGTATTCTCCAGCCAGCCAGAAGCTGATTGATTGAGAAATCTCTTTAGTCTAGCTTTCCCCTGTATAAACCTAATGTCCATCAGGCCAGCTGGATATGTCTGCAGTAATGAAAGGATAAAAAAGGCCCAGGGGGATGGTCAATCTATTGATCTCATTGGACAAGGCAATCAAGATGACAAGTGCTGGTCCAATACTTGGAACGCTTGGCTCAGAGAGGACCAATTTATTTATTGGATTAATTACAAATGCCAATGAAATTTTTCAAGATTATGTATACACTAACAATGCGATTTATGGTATTTCTCACCCCCCTTAGATGGATTTTGTTCTCCCTTTCTTTACTTTGCAATAGCTAAATTGTTACGTCCACTTTGGGCACCATTGAAGTATTTTTGAGTTTTAGAGAGCATCTATAGATTAGGTTGGGAGGGTTTAAAGCAAGGGATTGCGTTTGATAATGAAATGGGGAGCCGTCATTGAATTTCTGTCAAAATGCTAAAGAGTTTGGTCCGAGAATACCCCTAACCAAGACTGTTGACTAATGTAATGACTTGACGTTTCTTTTGCATTTAGACAGATTCATTTGCATAGAGAATTGCATTGTTGGATTTGGGCACCAGCAAAAATGGCTGTATTTTATCTCTAATTTTTTCTGCTTTGAACTTCTGAGTATCATGTAATGTGGGCCAGAAGATTTGTGGTTTAGATAGGGGTTTCCTTTTAAATGGTCTAGGTATGTGACTAGGATTTGTAACTTATGTCAGGAATGAATTGTTTTTTCTGACTCATAGCTTTCCAAATGAATTCACACATATGCAGTCTCCTCTGTGCTGGTACTAAACAAGCCAATTAATAAGCAAGCCATGTTCCTGTCGCGCAGATCCCTGCAGCACTAGTTCAGTTCCATCAAAAGATAATGGCCAGAAATGAATCTACTGATTGATCAGTGGGCTTAATCCCACCATCATTGTGTATTTCTGTGGACTTCTTCTATAACGACTTTTGTCATCAAACAGCCGGGGAAAAAAAGGTTAGGGGTAGCGTATCTGGAGATCGATGAACGCGGGAGGCCTGATAAGCATGATGAAACCCTCTCCACCCATAACAAAGGGTCAACTCCAGAAATAAAGCGATAGTGCAGATTACAATGTACCTTTGTATTTGTCACAGCTTTTTACAACTGTGCACATGGACAAAGACAATGACTGGTTTTGTGTTTCTCCACTTGCACCTTTTGGTTTTGGTCCTGTGTGACTGTCTATCATCAAGCACCTGTTTAGAATTAGATGATACTGTTATTCATCACCAGAAATGACTTTTAGATAAAATGTTACAGGTCCACTAATTGTCCACTTACTTTGTATCCAGGGTCATTTACCTGTCGTTGGCATTATTGGTAGTTATATACTACGAGGAAATTCATGCAGGCTTCAAATACTGGGTATCAGTCTGCCTGATAAGGGTCACATTTATTTAACCCACATTTTAGTCAAAGTAGTCCAAAGTTGGTTATAAGGAATTTGGGGTCAACAGGACCCAGTACCATTTTGAACAGAGATTTCAAATATAATGGTCCTAAAATTTAAAAAAATGCTAAAATAAATTGTAATATCATCTTTTCCAAACAAGGGGGGGGGGGGGGGTTGGGGGGGGGGGGGGGGGGGGGTTGGAATTCTAACGATATTTGAAACAACCATATTTCAGTGCTATGCAAAGCAATTGGTTTGAATCTGTAAATAAATGGGAATGTTTCTTCCAAATCTGAGATACCAGTTTATTGTTTTATTTGGGTTGCATATTAAAATATTAATTTATTAATCTAATTCTGAAATGTTTGAAGATAGCATAAGAGTAATACTAGTTTCTAGGAGCTGGGTGGTAAACACATTACTCATCACATATAGCAAGGTTTTTCTTACCATTAATTACTGGAGATTCCTTATTTCACGCGAGTACTTAATTTAGCAACTTAATGATTTGGCATCAAATTGTGAGAATACAAAATCAGGAATGCCATTTTTTTAAAAATTCCAAATAGTTTACATTTGTCTGCAAAAATAGAAACAAGATTTTAAAATTGTTGTGGATATTAATTCCTCGCGTTTAATTAGGAATTTACAGTATAAAATAAGTTATAAAAAAATTTAGCTTTAAAATATTTCTTCATATCTTTATTAATATAACTCTTCTTTTCTGGAAGGTTCAAATAATCTAAAAATGGCCATCCAGCCTTAATTTATCAATGCTAAGATTGACCAAATATAATAATAAATAGTGCCAATATCTACTTAAGATAGGATTCATTTTGTTTTTGATCCAACAGGGACCCCTGCTTACGATTTCTACAGATTTTTACCTCTAATAAATAGTAAGTCCGGGGTTACCGTAGATCCAAGAAGTAAGTTAAACAAACAAACAATGAGTTGCCTCCCCTTGGATTGATAGACCCTAACTGGGTTCTCTGTGTGACAGCCAGTGTACCATTTTATATTTTAGTTCAGAGATTGCTCAAAAGAGTTAAAAAAAAAATATCTCTTGTAATTTAATGCTGATTGGGATTTTTAATAGCATCAGAAAAATTAATATTTCATTAGTTTTGTAACTTTCGCAACAGACCCCTCAGTACTTTTTCATTGGGATAATAATTTTCCAAACATATCTTAATGAAATTGTAAGTGAATGTACAGAGAAATTGATTTATGGAATAATACTGTTGTGTGCTGGGTAATTTTGGCCTGTTATATTTTGCCCCATTCACCCTCATTTCTCTTTTAACCACAACAGTGTTAGGGTGTTTTGAAAATGGGGTAAACTATTTTACAACCTACATAGAGCAAAAACAAAACAGGGGCAAAATTAAAGCTATAAAGAGCAGTACCCAATAAAAGTAACAGTAATGAATTACTGTGGGATCTAGAGTTATCTCTCTTTCAAGAGGAGCAGAGATGGGAATCACACAGACATCAGTATATATCATCAAGCTTCACTCTCACTTTGTATCGCTTTGATGACATTTGATATATACTTGATGATACCCAGAACAACAGTCAGGCTCTATCAAGCCATGTTTAGCAGAGTGTAACATTTGTTTGAATTGATTTCTTCTATTTTTGTGAAATATTTATGAATTTCAATACACACAGAGCCCCTACATTTATCTTGTTGCATGTCTTTGTCATCTATAATTGTTATGTTCTGCGACTTGCAAGAGAGACGAAAGCAAACATTTCACAACTCGGCATTCCTTCGGATGGTCTCTTTAAAAACAATTGTATGGTTTTATGCAAAAGTGTAATAAATGGGTTAATCAAATAGAAACATTCATTGTATCAACTTTATTTATTGACTTTGATCTTGATCAAATAATTTTAATTGAAGACAAATGGTACAAAATTGAATAAAGCATATCTTTAGAACTCCACTAGTTGTCCCCCCTCCTGTTTCTTTCCTCCTCTCTCTCTCTCTCTCTCTCTCTCTCTCTCTCTCTCTCTCTCTCTCTCTCTTTCAGTAAAAATTCTTGAACTTGCCCTTTTTGTCCTTAAAAAAAATAACAAGCAAGATTCCTCCCAGCATGAACTACATTGGCCTATTTCTGTAATAGACCATAAGATGAAAGTGGTTTTTTTTCTCTTTCAAACGTATTAAATAAATTGGAAGTAAAGAGACCATGTAAAAGGAGAATGGAGTTAGATTTGAATCCATTTGTTTTCTTTCGTCAGCTTGACAAGTCTTGTAGTATAACATTTATGTGTGACATTGATGTGACAGCTTGATTTTCTTAATTGAAAAGTCGGGAAAAAAAATTAAGCTACAATGACTCAAGTGAAAGATTAAAAAGAAAGAAAAAAGAACTCACTTTTCATACTTGTACAGAATATACCGATTTTTGCTGCATCATGGCAACATATGGATTACAAAAATGAATTTATAGAGTTTTTAGGCTTTTTAGATCTATAAAACAAATTAAAACAAGCTTTAAGATGGCAACATATTTTGGAAACCAAGATCAGCTAAATGTTTGTCTTCTTCAATATTGAATCTGTTCTATCTGTTACAGCTTTATTATAATTCAAGAATTAGCACGCAAATATGATTCTTAGCATCTTTCTTAATTCTTTCAATGTACTAAGCGTAAATTATGTGATCTTTTTGTACGTTCTCTAGACTTTTGAAATCATAAGCAATTGTCGAATGATTAACAAACAAATGATTAATTAGCATAAAGCAAAATACAAACATGAAAATTATCATATCTGGTTACACATCTGTTCTTTTTTAAATTTGAGATCTCCATAGTTGTTGGTGGTAATTTGATATGCTAGTGTCAGTTAAAACTTGTAAAGATGTAAGAATGTGAAAATCTGTTAAAGTTACAGACATGTACAATAGCAAACTGAGGAATGAAGCTTGATGAATGTGTGTAGCTTGCATTGTTTAGACAATGAAAGTGGTTGTAGATCTTGGAAGGTGTTTAAATACACCTTTATGAAGAAAAGAAAACATTAAAAAAAGGGAAGATGTGTATTAGACGCATGAAAGGCATCAGGCTTGGGGTAATGCTAGAACCATTTTAAAAAGACCTTGGACTTTCAGTAGGATGTAACTATCTATTTCTTGTGTCGAATCAAGTTAAAAATGATGCTGATTTCAAGCGAAATAAACACCAATTGCTAGTCTTTACTCAAAACATCACAATGCTGTTAAACACAGCTACCCAAAGTCCAAGTTCTTGTTAAAATGGTTCTAGATGTAATGGCAATGCATTGCAATGCATTACATATCTTCAAAGTAATGCTATTTAATTATTGTGTAACTGTTTTCTTGAACCATTTTCTGAACTGGTTTGCATAGATCTGGAGGACAGTGTCTAATCCATCAGACCATTTCATCGCTCCTAAAGAGTTAGAGGACAGACATGCACTTTTAAAGCAAAATGCATGCTCTTCACTTTTAAACCATTATCTCTGGAAGCTTGAAAATCACTTCCCAATTTTGACATACTAATATATCCTTCTTTATCGAAGATGGTAAAACAGTATCTTTGAGTCCCTGCTTCGTGAGTTTGCCCCTGTAGAACCTTTATTTAGTAGAGATAGGAAGATTTTTAAACCCTACAGGATGCAGATTAAAGATGAAACTTTCGAAATGTTGATGCTCATATAATGCAGCATCAATCTTGTATTAATCATTATATTTGAACCTGTAGATATGTTAAAGTGTTGCAAAAACTATTTACTTAGAAGTATTTTTTAAAAACTTATTAACTTTTCACAAAGTGTTGGTAATGGTAATGCATTTCTTTACTTATGTAATGATAATGTAATGCATTAATTCAAGAAAATTAAGTAAAGGTAATTTAATGTCCAAATGCATGAAGTAATGTTAATGTAATGCATTACTTTACAATGTAGTTCACCCCAAGCCTGGATGGTATACACTAAACCAATGGGGGGGGGGGGGGATAAAATTCTATAAATATGCCAAACTTGAACCGTATACTGCAGAAAAGATGGTATTTGATGTACTGGAATACCAAAGAGTATGTTCATTATAAGAGATATTGATGGACTTGAGGTGTATTTAAACACCTTACAAATTTCTGTAGTCTACCCCAGGTTCCCAGGGACCAACCAATCAAAATGCTATCAAATCAACTAAAAATGTCTGGGTTAGAAGTTATCTCTCCTAAAGGATACAAAATTGTTCTTGACATGGATATGAACTCAGTATGTTCAGTTCAAGTTGAAGTAAACTACATGTAATCAATTTGGTAATTCTTAAGACTGTCTTAATTTGTGCTATTTCTGCCATCATTTCTTAATAAGATGAAATTATGTCAGCCATTGTGTGCTGTGTATAAAAATCATGGTACATGTATTCGTAAAAATAAAGAACTTGTGCAGAAGCAATTAATGTTTACAAAATTTAATCTTTTTTCACTTAATTTGGAGCAGCAGTATACATCCCTGGGAATCTGGTTGACCAAGTGACAGTGATTCCTGCATGCTTGCATGTTAACTTCTCCACTAAACAAACTTGGAAACTATCCCTTTTCAGAACCTTGAAACTTATCCACTCTTTCCCATTGTATTTTGTAGTTCAACCCCAAATCACCCAGGAGGTGAAGAACCTGACCGTGGCAGAGGAACATGTAGTCAGTTTTGTGTGTAAAGCCTCAGGAAATCCCCAGCCCACGTTCTACTGGGAGAAAGGTGGAAAGAAACTGAACACGAGGAGGAACCGGTTTAAAGTCTTTGACATGCCCTTCGGCAGTGTTCTGAGAATCGAAACAGTCAAGCCCAACGACAATGATTTTTTTACCTGTGTCGCCGAAAACGGAGTCGGAGATCCTGTCAGGAGCACCGGTCACCTGAAGGTCTACAGGATCGACCGCGAAGGAAACGGTAAGGCATTGTGGGTCTCCTAGTAGAATTCCAGTTGTGCTGTGTGGCGGTTGTGATGTGATTGGATTACTATATACTCAACATCTGATATAGTATAATTCCTGTGTAGTTGAATTTAGTGATTGGTCTTTTCCCACCTTTGTGCAAAATCAAAAGTCAAGCAAAATAATATCACTGTCAGAATATTATGCGAGTATATACACTATCTTCCCATAACCGCTAGTCTCAAATTATCTCCCTTTGTATGATCAAATTTGTGATGAATATATTACAGTTAATCTAGACAGTATACAGAGAAGGAATGGGTAAAATTAACACAGAATAAATGATTTCTGGATTTCTGGATTATCTGAGATGTTGGTTTAAAAAAAAAAATTCTGAAGATAAATGTTTTTAGATATGATAAGAATTTTAATGTCAGTATATTAAAAAAAATCTAATGAATCTAATAACGGGGCCAAAAAGGTTATTTTTGGAAAACATTAATGCATTTACATACCCCCGGTATGTATAAGTTCGAGTATTGAAGATCTTGTTGTCTCCAGGTTTTTTAGTTATACAGCATCAGAGACAATATTTGCTGATGACTAGGTGTATAGTTCCATTGTATTTTCTTTTCTTTATCATCGTGATAATGTGATATCTGCTGGATTGATTTCCACTGACGCACAAAGCCAAGAAGAGCGGATTCTTTTTTTTATCTCCCAAGAGAGGAATTTTGTTTCTTGATCAGAGCAATCAATGGATGTTTTTATTCGTCTTTGATCAACTCTTGACCCTGATGAAGCATGCATCTCCTCAAAGATTTTGATAATGCAAAATTGAAAACTGGATAGGATGTTCAATATTTGATGATGCTATAAAATCTCCAGAAGTTATAAGATAATCATTAACCACACACTCTTGAGACTAAATTACTATGATTTGAATATCAGAATTATATACAATGTATCGAACAGAAGCAATTTTTGGATCAGCTTTTTACCTTGCTTTGGTCCACTTTATTTTTTTATGGTTATTGATCAGGAGTTGTCTTCCCTTGGGAGACCTTTTCTATGATTTAAACTAGAGTAGCCTCCCTTTGGGAGGTGCTGTAGTTTAGTTGCAACAAAAGAAAGGGGTTTACATTTTCTTCTTAGGACAATTCTAGTTCTTGTGTTAACCCATTTGGGGATTTTTCTCTTTGTGATTATGGGAATTATAGGAGCCTCCTGTCTTGGGGTTTTTTTTTTGTAGTCAATGTAGTGCAATATAATATTTGATATCAATTATGGAATACACAGGTTTTATTTCACTTATTCATGGCCACAGTCATTCTTTATTGCCAAAACAAATCCTGATAATTAGATATAGGGATATGTGTTTCAATATCGTATAATTATTTTTTCAAAGTAAATAATTATAGGTTTAGAGTTATAATGGAAGTTTATTTCATGCATTCATTGACTGGTGAACTACCTGGTACTTGCTACAAGGCTGAACTATGACACACTGATAGCACTATAATTGTTCTCTTTCAGCAACAAATTTAAATGCAATTTAATAGTTGGAGGATTTTCACTTCTGTTAACGGAGCAATTAGTCAATAATTTGTTTCCCAGCGCATTCAGACTCTGCATCCAGACATTAGTCATGAGCTGATTAATATGCAATGACGCTGAAACGATGACATCTGAAACCGGAGACATTATTTCATTTTGTATATGACAGTCCCGCTGTCCGTCTATTGATATGTCAGTGGGGAGTGTACTCGTACCGAGTGCACTCGACTCAGTGTGGGTCTAGCTATTCTGGGGCTACATAAAAATTTGAGATACAGTCCCCCATAAAGTTCCAGGCCAGTATTACGTGTACTCTTGTCTGTTTATTCGGAAGCGTTAAAGGTCTTTGCAGACGGACCATAAAGACACCCCCATTGCACTCCCAGAAAGAAACACACAGATTGGTTTTTGTATGGTCAGACAAAGCGGAGGGCCATTAGAATATCCGATGCTTTGTGGAACTTTTCTGTATGCAAGAATTGTACACTCATTGTATTGATTTTGTCTCAGTTACCATGGAAATCTAAGCTCCAGTCATGT
Organism: Magallana gigas; assembly: GCF_963853765.1. Lineage (NCBI taxonomy): Eukaryota > Metazoa > Mollusca > Bivalvia > Ostreida > Ostreidae > Magallana > Magallana gigas. Next base: position 13,980,404 of record NC_088859.1, on the reverse strand, counting down.
CTTCTATACAGGAAGAAAAAAGTAAATTACTTGCATCAATTGTTTGATTAGTGTTCTATATACAATGTACCACATAGGTATTTGCTTTTGATATTTGTACCCACAGTTCTCATAATTAAGATGTTTTTGAAATGATCTGTCTTAATAATTCCATTGATATCAATTTTGCATTTGTCATCAGCAGAAATGTTAAATTGTGTATTTTATATTTGAAGTTGGGTGGGAAAATTATCTGATCTAAATGATGTACAAATCGGATAACATATATTGGTTGGTGTAGTAAACAAAGAACAAATTAAGCCGTCATTTTTCAGACCTTAATATCATTTGATTATGTTTTACATGTGTTAAATGTCTTTTCTTTATTTATTTATTGATCTACCATTTTAATGTTTTTTTTTAATTTTGAAACTGAATTCTTAGAAAAAAGAATGCTGTAAATTTCAGGTGAATATCTTAAATGGAAAAAAACTTATAAAGGTAGTTATAAATGTCTTTTTGCTTTTTATTCTAATGGATCCAAATTTCTTCTCAACCCTAAGATGGATTAAAACAACAGTTTTCTTTATCTGTTTTTCATTTGCATCTTGATTTAGTGTTGTAATGTAAAAGTTGGTTCACAGCTGTCGTGAGCCAAGAGAGATAACTCCGACTCAACACAAGACTTTGTTAGGTAGAGTGTTTTGCTTACCTGAGAGCTCTAATCTGTTGTCAACCCTGATTAATGATTGATTCTTTATCAAAAAAGCCTTTCCTAAAATCAACTTAAAGAACATTCCAGATTTGTTAAAAAAAAAAAAAAAAAAAAAAAAAAAAAAAATATATATATATGCTTAAAAATTTTTAGAACTGAATTTTATTAACAAAAAAATTTAAAAACTGGTTGATTTGCTTTTCAGAACTTGTCATTTTTCTCAGGTGAGCAATACCAGGAGCTTTTTTCCGATTTTGAAATAGATGTGGTCAGCATAAATGCACCGTACAAGATGACTTTGTGTACTACTTTCTGCAAAAGTCTCCCACTGTTGTCTGACCAGTAGAGATGCCTGTATTTTTCCTATCCATAATCCTCCCCTCTACCCAGTCTACCCACAATTCCTCTTCTCTCTGTCTCATTCCAGAGCTACCCTCCATAGATCTTTTTCTTCGATGTTCATTTTCCGTACAAATAAACATTTCCTAATCATGTTTTTGAAAAAAAACCAGTTTACCAGCAAGTTTTTGGATTTTTTTCCTCTCTGTCTCTGTGCCTTTATCAGCAACGAGTGCAGAGTTTTCCATCTAGGAGTTTTATATATATCTACATTTCTGTACACTAACGATAGTTTTTTTATTTATTTTTCGTGATACTGAACATTCATTTGTCAAACTACTGTCATAGACTGAGGGCTTCTGGTACTTTCTGAAACTGAATGTGAAACTTTGCACGTACTGAAATGTAAATTCACACCAAAAAATAGGGTTAGCTGATTTAGTATAGAAATGAGTGTGAACAAAGTTGTTATCTGTATATCATTGCTCAATGAATCTCAGAGCCAAGATTTCACCTCTCTCCTCTTTGTCCTTACAGAGTTTCCACAAGGCTATCCAAACATTATCATCAATCCCGAACTGAAGTCTGTGGAGAAAGAAAAGCCAACAGTGATGCAGTGCAAAGCGGATGCTAATGGTCACAAGTTCGAAATTGAGTGGTTCAAAAATAATGTCCCAGTAGAGCTGGGCGATAATAGAAGACTGACCATTACAGACACAGGTATATGTTTGACCAAAAGTGGGAGTTTTTAAAAAATTAAACATAGATATCTACAAAAGTTTCCCAAGCAAGGTGCCACTTCTGAAATGATCTAATACATGCATTACATGGTAGAATGCAAACATTTTAACCTTGGTAAAATTATAATTAGTACCGGTATATGGTAACTATTGGAATTCCATTTGTGACCATTTTATGTATTTAAAAAAAAAAAAAAGAACCCTGTTTTATTTTAAGATAAATGTTATTTTGGTAATGAGATATTAATATATATGTTTGACTGTGAAGCTGTCAAATAGTGTAGATAATGTCTGTGAAGTAGTGTTCATGGAATGAAATGTTGCACCAAGTAACGCCATTATATTTATAGCCCAGACCTGTTCAGTACCTGACTTGTAGATGTGACTGACTCATTTTGATTGTTAAGGGAGATAACTGTCCGATCAGCAGCTGAGTCAGTCACCCCTGGGTATACACAAGTAGACGTTAAAAGATGAATACAGAAGGACCGCCTATATGAATTGTCTTCTCCTACGCTACGTTGCAAAAAATGTTAATTGCAATATTGTTGCAAAATCAATATATTTTTTTTCTCTATCCAATTGAATCTTCTTTACACATAATGTATTTATGTTTGATTTTTTTTTTTATTTTAAAGCATGAAAGATTGATTGAGAATTTGTTGGAACATGCTTCCTTGATTCTTTATCTCATAGGAAATTCTTTTTCATCTTCAGGCTCTCTGCAAATTGCCAAGGCGCTAGAATCTGACTATGGGAGGTATGAATGTGTAGCATCCAATGAATATGGAGTGGCATATTCCTATGCTGCCATGCTCTATGTCAGAGGTGCGTATCTCCAAGTGGCCATTGAAAAAAGGAGGAAAACTAAAACAACACAAGTTAATTACATTTTCACACCCATACAAGAGTCATCTTCTTGGGAACATGAATTTTGAATTGTGTAACAAATGATTAAGAAGCCTAGAGAAACAAATTATTAACAGGCTTAGAGAAACAAAGTTTTGCACTTCATTTAAAATGAGTTGATGAAGAATACGAAAAAAAATTACAGAAAGAACATTTCTATTCATATTCTCTCTCTCTCTCTCTCTCTCTCTCTCTCTCTCTCTCTCTCTCTCTCTCTCTCTCTCTCTCTCTGAGTGAGAAACAGTGAAAGATGATTCATTTTGTCTACTGATGAAATTTTCCCACAAGAAATACTTAGTTTTCATTATTAAAAAAATTGTTAAGTAACAGAATTTATCAGTGAGTTATCTATCTTGGTAAAATTCCTACTGCTTCCAAAAAATGCCATCACAAATTATATATATTCCTGTGTGGCTCCTAAGTGAATGAATGATGACTATTATACTCTTGTTAAACATCTGTCAGTTATCACCAATATGGAGGCCTTTCATATTTTCCATCTTTCCTTGTTGTTGAACCCAGACTGTAGATACCCACAGGCTTATCAGATAAAGTGTAGAAAACAATATTTCATGGCCGTAGCATCATGTCAGTTTTGACATAAGTAGTTTTGCAGAATTGTTCTGTTGAAATACAGGAAAATTGAAAGAGAAACACCTTACTGTTATGAATTTTCCCCGTTTTTGCATTGTGTAATGTAGTACAGTGTTTCATCGGACAAGTTAGGCAAGTCCAAGTTCATCTTTCACATCACAGCTACCTCCCACCTCTGATGATAATATGAAACAAAGAATAAAGTCATATATTTTTTTTAAACATAGCTAAATTATGATTGATTTATAAATATTTTCTTTCTCTCTCTCTCTCTCTCTCTCTCTCTCTCTCTCTCTCTCTCTCTCTCTCTCTCTCTCTCTGTGTAAGACTTATCTCGACTGTCCACTTATCAGTACTTTAAATACTTGATGAAGAAAATAAACACAGAGAAGGGCTCTTACACTTAACATGCTACCAGTTCTTGAGATCAGTAGCCTCATCTAGACAGAGTGGAAGATATCAGGGGTTATTTGTGATGTAACATATGCTTAGCTTTAATCACAAAAAAAGGCTTGGATATCATGTAATCTTAGCACACACCCTTCGTCTGACTCTGCGTATCACTGAGCCTTCTTATTTCACTAAATTGATCAGGCCGATATAAATTTTAATGAAATATTCCTCAAACCTACCATCACAATTTCGATATCTTCTGGATTTCATTTAAGAAGAACACACACCTTTTGATATGCTATTTGATGCCATAAAGTGTTATCTATGCATTACCTTTGTAAGATATGCCTCATAATTCACAGAAATTGATACAGATTATAAAGATGTTGCATGTTACAAATTAATGTATGTCCTTGATGGATGTCTGTCTATTTAGGTCAGTTAGGTCAGTCTTGAATATTTGGGGAAGATATTGATTTTGCACCAAGAGTTATCTTCCCCAAAGATAATTTTTGCTGGAGAATAAAATGATATAGTGAATAAAGTTGCTTTCCTGTTACCATAAAAATCAATTATTTTCTACTTTTCAATGAAATTTTCTCCTTTTCGATGAAATTCTTATAGAATTGCCACTAAGAATGTAAAAGGTAAATTACTTTATTTCATTTTTCCCTTTCAGTCCGAAGAGTTCCACCTCATTTTACTATCCCACCAAAGCGAGAGGAAGTGGACCCTAACGGCGGTGTCAATTTAACATGTGTGGCAATAGGGTCTCCAATGCCATATGTCTTGTGGCGAGATGGCGCCAATCAACTGGGCGAACCTGTCATAGGAAAAAACGTCCTTCAGTTAAAAAATGTCACAGAGAGCAAGAACTACACGTGTGTTGCCTCATCAGACCTTGGGAACATCGAACATGTGGGAGAAGTCATCGTCCGAGGTAAGATGGCTGTCTCGTGTCACCGGCATGAACGCTATGTGTTAGAAATGTACCTTGCAAATACTAACAATATTACTAACTCAAATCCTGGCAAAATCCATTATGAATGTCTCATTTTAAGCCACAATTGCAAGAATGTGTACCATATATTGAAATGCCATATTAGTTGAGGAGCAAGTGCCATTGTAGTAAATATATCAGGAATGTTTTCATAGTTCAGTGCATCAGCTATTAGTTGTAAATGTGAAAAGAAATGAATGAAATTAATAGCTTTACCATGTAGAAGTTCATTTCAAATGTCTTTTGTTCTAGGTTGCATGTAATTCCATGTACTAGAGTTGATTTCAATGTCATTTAAATGCTGTTTTTTGCCAACTCTTTTAATGCAGCCAAGGTTATTGATTCTGGTATGCAATCTCACCTGTTTGTCTTACATGAACAGCATGGGTCTGAATTATATCAAAATGGTACATGTAAAACAAATATATGAATAGTTATCTCTGATTGTGGTGTATTACTGTGAAATATCATACATGACATATAATTATATATATATATAGATAGATATACCATCTTGTGTATGTGTATTTTTATAACCACTCGCTGACCATATCTTGTTATTTCATGTACAGTCATATACTTAATATATATACAACATTTTTTTTTTCTCATTAAAGTTTATTCTGTATAGATGCATCAAAATTAAGTTTTGTTTACTGCAGTTTTCTTAAAAAAATGGAAACCTTATGTCCTATTTGGCACAGACTTATCAAAAAAACTGGAAGATAAAACTTTTTAGAGCGAAAAAAAGATTCCTTGAATTAATTCTAAATAGTTTTTTTTTTGTATTAAGTTCAAATGAGATAAATTTTTAGAATGAGATAATTTTTTTCTTCTTCTACAAGGTTCATTATATGTATTGGATTTCTTCATAATTTAAGTGATTTGATGCCTGTACAGACTAGCTGTTATCAAACTTCTTGAAACCCGTTTGCATTTTGAGTGCCTTAAAATATTTGCTGTTGCAGTTCTGCAGAAAACTATATGAACCGTGTCTAAATTAGCAGTCAGCATCTGTTTTAAGATTATTGCATTAATTGGGATTTCCTGGTTAAAAGTGGTTATGTAAAAACAATATATTCCGGCAGATTGTTGATATTTTGATAGAATCAAAGCTATATACACCCAGTGCAGAGATCATAATATAATCCATGCTGTTAAGTTGTTGGGGGGGGGGGGTGAAAAATTCATGGCATTTTTTACTTTTACTTTTTTTCCTTCACTTTCTCCACGACTCATACAGACACAGACACTGGGGTTTTTTTTCTCTTGTGGAGTGCACTATGTAGATGTGTTTTTATCTTTGTCCAATTTTCACTGGTTAATTAAACAGCTGTGAAGTAGGCTAAAGGGTAATGAGATATACATGTGCTGTTTGTTGATCTTTTTTCTGGAGGGGTGGCATTGAATCTCATTAAATCTTTACTGGCCTCTGTCTTATAATAAGCTTGCCCACATGAATCTTGCCTCGTCCTGAATCTGTATGTACCTTTAACACAGCTTTTTATGATGAGTTTTTTGCAATTAACAAATTCATGAAAATAATTGTTATTGGAAACTAGAGGTGCATTAATTTCTTGTCTATATCTTGGTACTTAATCTTCTCTCAGTCCTTTCCCCCAAATCCATCACAGCATTACACTTACATGATTTCAGATTAAAGCATTCTTTTCCAGGAAGAATCTCCATTAATTCCTCTGGAAAATATTTGTGTTTCTTTTTTTTTTCTAATTCTTTTTTCTTTCATGATTTTGAATTACAGAATCAGAAAATTGAGAGCCCAGGCTCAATCCTCTTAGAACAACATTTGATAAGTCAGAACGCTGGAGAAGATTCCTATCACCCCCTCACCCTAGTAGACTTAGCTTTGAAAAACATTTGATGGAGAGCACCAAATTTTATTTGCTTCATATTTTCTCTAATCTTTGTCTTATCACGTAGATGTATGTTATTGAATGCTTTTTTTATCCTCTATCTGTCAGATTATTCTGATAAAAAGCCATTTTCAAGTTTAGCACATATCAAGAGAAGTTGGACTAAATTCAATGTACTGTATTTCTTAAATCTGACACACCATGACACAGTGTGTTACATGGTGAGTTGCTATGACAACCAGATTACCAGGATGATGAGAGAGGTTCCCCCTCTTTCCTCACAGATAACGATTAACCAATCAAGTGAGTGAATGAAGTCACATGACATATCAGTAGCAAAGAGCTTGGAAGTTCCCTCTGTTACAAGTGATGAAGTAAAATGAAAGCAAAACAATACAAAGGATTGTTTTCCCTGTGACATGCAATGTTTTAATTATAAGGCTGGGATAAGTTTTCATCAATACTCTAGTTCCCGGCTTATGTGTTTGGAGGATTATAATTAGAAAGCCATTGCCAGCTCAGCACCGTGATGTGATGATTATCTATCTTCTCTGAGAGAGAGAGATTAGTAAAAAAAAATTTGTTTCAATTCAATGCCTGATGAAAACTTGTGGAACAATATGGCACACATCTCAAGGAGATTTCACTACATGGAATGTATTGTGGAGTGTTTATTTCTGTTGTTTTCTCTGAATGGGATTACTGGTCAAAGTGTCCCGGTAAAGCCCACACGATTAACCCACTGGGAGGTGACTCCCCAGACAGTGAGGCTGACATGGAATGCTGGTGACAGTGAGGTGATAGTCCAGTACAGACCAAAGGACGACCCCGGGGCTGAGTGGATCGAGACTCGCCCCAAGAGTGAAGAGTTCACTGTGAGGCGTCTCCAGCCCTTCACTGTTTATCAGTTCCGAGTTGTTCCTGTGAATGTCTATGGTCAGGGTCAGGCTAGTGATATTATTGAAGTCCGTACTGGAGAACTAGGTTTGTTTTATTGATATTAATACAAACAAAAATGAAATTGAAAAAAAGGGAGTGGAAAAAACAAATGAGGAGAAAATCTTCAGTCAAGTATTGCTTTATCTTTATCACTTCAAATGAAATCAACATGTAACTGGCATAAGAAGTTTGCCAATACTTAGGTACATCTTCTGATTAGCCTTGGAGGATGCTGGCTAGAAGTAAGCAAGAAATTCTGTGAACGGCCATCAGAAGAAAACTATTTCATTTGACCTGTAAAGTAGTTCACACTGAGTCAGATAAAGTAGCCCCCCATGAACCTGGCCTGGTGCACTCTGTACATATTGTTTTTGGTGGGTGAGAAAGTGGCTAAGGGGAGCAAGAGTCTGGTTATTTACCGACATGCCACAAGGTAATTAGTGTCCATCAAGCTATTGAGGTTGATTATCACTTATCACCAATCCTGTACCAGAGATTGGGGGCTTAGTTAATAGCTTATCTGCTGCACAGCAGGCCAGACCCCTCAGTGTTTACATGCAGTAAAAACCCATCTTACCCAACCCCTGCTGTGAGTGGGTGGGGGGTAAATTGCCATCACATAATCTGTCTGTTGTCAGTGGAAGGGATCGCTATTTATGTGTTAGAACTGTATCGATTATTAAATATTTGGTGAAGGAATTTCCCCACTCAAAATTTTCAAAGGAATCAATAAAGATTAATCAAATATAATGACAGTCATATTTTAAAAAGATTATTATTGAATTCTGTATCTGATGGAATGTCAATTTTCCATTGGGAGAAATTGTTACTTTTAAATCACATTTAAGCCTGATATTAAAAATTTACAAGAATACCTAAACTATACTTGCAGAATTAATGAATTCAGTGACGGAACAAGTTAAATTATGCTGAATGAAACCATATCGATTTAAAATAATTAACGCTATCCCTGTTGTCTTTCGCAACGATCAAAGAAATGAAATGAAAGCCCTATAAAGGTTGATGAAGCAGGAAATTAACTTTTCTATCAAACATACATTTTTTTTCTCAGAAGTTAATTGCGCAAAACTGCTTTAATCACTCAACTTGGATCATATATATGGCCCAGGTACAAGCACTAAGTGAATTTGGTAGACATATTAATCAATCAATACGTTACTTTTCTGCCTCGACAAGAAATGGAATTATCGGGTGCTGTAAAAATTTCAAAAGAAAAATCTGTTCTATCAAAGGTTTCTGACCTTGGTGCTTATTCTTTTGTGACTCACACTGTGTTAACATTAGCATAGTAATACTGTTATGTCATTGTCTCGAAACAGGTCTCTGGAGGTGTTAAGTATTTTTCATATTTTAATCAGATTCTTACTCTTAGGAATACCTAAAAATGAAAGAAAAAAAAAAGAAAAAAAAAAAGAAGAGCCAAAATTTTATTACAGTTTAATCAGGTCCATCTTTCTTAGTTTTATTCCCTCCCGACATCTGTATCTGTCAATCTTTTTATTCTATGGGGGGATTGGAGGTAAACATTAAACTCGTTTGCCTGTGATTCATCTGCAGAGCTTCCAGCAAATCTTAGATGAAGAAGAAGGGGGGGTTGAAAAAAATGTTATCTGATCATTGAGGAGTTATCAGGTCAGATCCTAGGAGCATCCGTGCAGTTCTGCAGTGAAAATGTTTCAACATCTTGGGTAACTTTGCCATCTCAGGTTCTCAGTCTGGTGTTCTAGGGCTCAGGTTTCCCTGAATGAGGCGTTTGGGAGAGAGTTTATAGAAAAAACAAAATGGAGAAGAATTTTTGTGAGGGTTTTCTAGAAACAGGTTTCTTATGTTTCAAAACTTTACCTTACATCTGAAGAATTTCCACAGTTACATTTGGAATAATGGGTTCGATTCTGCTGTTAGTCAGGAAGCAATGAAATCTTGATTTTTCCTTCTTAAAAGGTTCATCAAATGCAGCACTTCCGTGAGGGGAGGGGGGATTTCAGAGAATATACATTGAAGATTCCTATCTTGACTTAAATGTAGATTCCAAGATATGTCAGAAGAGTCTGTCTTGAATTTATTAGGACAATACTTCAATGGCATTTATTTGGTCAAGGCCATTCACTCCCAGAATTGGGTCATTCAAGCTGGATTCTGTTCGTTCCTCTTACATTGAAGTGACAGATGAAGAATTCCATCACACACACTTCCGTACAGTTTTCTATATTGTATGACAGACCCATTGATAAGACTCAAGTGCTTACAGCTTCTGTTGAGGTTCTTCAACACAAAATTGTGTAACAATTTACACTATTTTATAATTCCTCCTTTTATATCTCGTTTTTCTTTGTATTTCACCTATAGCCAGAGAGAATTTAAGAAATGTCATTCAACACAAAAGTAGGCTTTGTAAAGGATAAATTGATTGAAAGCAAATGAACAAAGAACTTGTTTGTTCATTTGTTTCCAATCAACTTATCCTTGTTCACAGCTTTCTTAGATCTTGAACGTTTGAAAAAAATTTTAGAGCACAGGAAGTATGTATCATTAATACAAGACATATATTTATTGTCCAAAAATTTTCATGTCTCTCATCGCCTAAATCTCAATAAACAGGACTTCATCTTTGACTATACCAAATTTCAATCTTTTCTGGAAACTTGCTGTGTATAGTGAAGGTTGTTCAACAACAATACCATCTATCGGTTGGACGATGTTGTTTTTCTAGAGACTCTTGAATTGATAACATCATTTTAAATTGATTGTGTGAAAGAGTCTTGGGTTCACAATTTCAATTTTAAGATTCAATATCAGTTTTCAACAGAAATTTCTTTTTCTCTCATGGAAATTTATTGTTGTATTCACAGCTTCTTGAGCACCCTGAACCATCGATATAAAAAGAATACAGTTATCTTTGAATCAGTCTTTGATGCAGAAACTATTTCTTCTTTTAGTGCTGAGTTTATTAGTCTGCTCCAAATTCTCTTGAGACTTCCCTCTTGGTTGCAAAACCTGATACTGTGTTACTTAGCTTGTATTTTTGTGTGCTGGGGATCCAATTTTATTTTTTTTGAAAGATGTTATCATGTGAGATATGCCACATCCTGTCAGTTGGAATATACTGTTTCACCTGGGTTAGCATGCCTCTGGCAGATAATGGCAGTCGGACTTCATGGGGAGTGTTTGATTAGCCTTTCTGGTAGTCGCCTGTATTCAATCTGTTTGCCACACTTATTCTTCACTACATCTTTATATACTCAGACTGACCTTTGTAGCAGGTAAATTAATACCAAAGTGCACTTGCTCTTTTCTACACACACACCCCCCCCCCCTTTACAGCCTGCCATCAATTCGGTCAAGTCTCTGTATTTCGGATGTATGTATTGAATTAGATTATGCTAATTTTAAACAAGATAAGACAGGTTTTTTTAGTTGATGTTCACTGTTCAAAATTTCACGTGTATCACATTTTTATCAAATGAATTTATTTTTCTCACATGTTTTGCATGATATTACATGATATACCAGTATATTTCATCAGTGTTGAGCATGCTTTGACTATTTGTATATACCATACTGCATTGTTCAATGATTGAAAAAGGTATTGACTTCTTTTTGCAAATATGAAAGAATTTGTACTATACCTAAATTATTATACATTCAGAAAATAATGAGGAAGCTTGGTTTTTAATAGGCAAGTTTTTATTGCAGCCCCAGGAACTCCTCCCAGATATGTAATAGCCAAAGCTCTGAATCCTAGAACAGTTGAGGTCTCTTGGCTACCCCCAGAAAAACCCAATGGAGTCATACAGGTTGTTGTCATATCTCATATCAAAAATACTCGCATTTTTTATAATTATGGGATTTTTTTTTTTTAATAATATGGGTTTTTTTTCCCCCAGATATTTGTTTTGATCATAATTCCAAAATTATTTTCTCCCTCTACCAATAAAAGTTATGAACAACAAATCTGGCCTAATTAATTAATACAAAGAGATAGTTTAAGATACTATGAGATATATGTAGTGTCATTTTGTCGAAGAAATGCCAATTTTGTTATCTTTGACAGGGATATCGAGTGTTTTACACTCTGCAACCAGATTTACCCATAATCCTGTGGCACAACCAGGAAGTCCAATCAAACACCAACAGTACCATCATTACAAATCTGAGTCCCAATGACACATACACCATTTGTGTCCTGGCTTATTCTGCCAAAGGGGAGGGGCCAGTGTCGCAACTCATCACAGTCATCACCAATGAAGGAAGTAAGTGTCATGTGACTCTGTTGTGGCTTAATGATTGGTTGATTTTGAAGTGCAGTACTTTTTCAAGAAAGCACGCATTGTCTGATTCCATCACTGATGGAGATGTACTTATATAGATTAAAAAAAAAAAAGAAAATGGCATGTTTGAAAGAATTATTCCTATGCATGGTAACAAAACTCACAATGATCATGGTGATAGCATGCATTTACCATGCTGTAAAATTATGTAGTAACTTAGAAATATCAACAATCAATATTTGTTAACTAACTTGTAAGGTATAGGCTCTAGAACATATCATGAAATAAAGACCTCAAGATTTCTTCTCACGTCTCTAAGGCAAAAGAGTCAGAAAGATTTCTATGGGGGAAATGCAGAAAAAGTACATTTGCAAACTGTTGACCATCTTGCTGTGTCTTATTGCTAGTAGCCTGTACTCTGAGACTAATTTGCATGAAGTTTAGGTTTTGCAGTCATTCGAGTACATCCCTGTAGAGTGGATCCATGTGATTTAGCACTAAAACTGCATGCAGTATGTTATCTACCAAAACATTGCAACAGCCAAACTAGAGCAACTTGTTGGTGTTTGTATGACGCCCAACATATTGCGTACGTGCTAGAATAGAAGGCCCAAGATTTGGCTGCTGTTATAGGCTTTGGTAAAGCATCCTTTTTGTGACATGCATCAAATTAACACTCTTTTTAGAGATTAGCTAACCAAACTAGCTTGACAGTGCATAGGAATTGAGCAAATTGTAGCTGCATCCCCTCTTCTCTCCATCTTTCCACCTTGTTTATTTTGGCCTTTCCCACTAGTCTGAGTTCAGATAACAAACTCCCCAAATCTGAAAGGATTCAAAATTCAGATTACACTGAGTTCAGGTTAAAACAGCATAGACTGCCACAGTCTTTTCATGTTCTTATTTTTTTTATCTGCTTCTCACAAGATTTTTGAAGAAAGGGGAAGGAAAATGGGTGGTAGCTGAATTTACAATTTCATTTCCAGAGGTTAAAGATGAGGGAGGAAAATGTGTACCATACATTAAACTATAGTTGGGTGTGGGAGGATGTGTTTAGTTTCCCTTGATAAGTTTTTAATTTGTTATTGGTAGGACATATTGCCCAACAACCATCATGCAATAAAATATGTATGGTGACTACTTACCACTTGTTATGTACGTCATACACTTAAAGAGAAATCATTTATGCCTACTTTTCAGAAAATCGTTTAGACCCAAACGGTAAAATTCAAACACATTTTAGTAAATTCCCCGGTCCAATTACAGATAGATTCACCGGTAAGTCTATTCAATCAAAACACGTACATTATTTTTTTCCTTCTTATTTAAAAAAAAAAATTCATATAAGATGACGTTTCTATGCTGTCGTTTGAAATATATATATCTGTGCATGTATTGTTGATATTATTTTTTGTGTCCTCCTGTTAAGTGTTTAACCATTAAAAAACTTTGGAAAAAAAAGATGTTTTTTTAATACATCTTAGAAGTGAGGAGAAAGAGATATTTCAATACCTGTGTCCAATTCATATTTGTATTTGTAATACATGTGACTTCTCTACTAATGACTTTGTCTGCAGTATATACGTGCTCGCGCGGTGTTGTACAATTTGCGTATGAATATAATTGCGCACTGTTTAGCTAAGCATGTTGTAGTTGCTATCTAGTATTCCATTTTTTGCTGCGCGAAAAATGTGTAGCGCCTTTTTCTTCACATTTATTTTTCTATATCGTTGAGTGTTTTCTTAACTTTTATGAAGAAAACATGTTATCTCTATTGAACCTTATAGTTAAATGCTTTAATTTTGAAATGTCAAAAAAGAAAGTTACAATATTTAATTATCCTATGCTAATCATAAAGGTAAAAGAATAAGCGATATGCGCTTGCATGCGAAAAACTAATGTATAACAAATACTAAAGTTTTGCTGACTGCTGTTAATGAATTTTGATGCATAGATATTTAATAAGCGTTTGTTTCTTTCCCCCACTACCTACTATGCAACAGACAACCAACTGGGTAAGCACAGCGATCATTTTTCAAAATTATTTTTAAGTTTTTTTTTTGGTCACAATTTGTATCCTGTACACAAGCTACATGCAAATGATGTCCATTGCCAGCGCTTTCATCAGTGGAATCGCACTTTGTAAGTGCTGAGGATTTTTAAAACATTTCCAATACAGTATGGACAAATGAATAAAAAAGCAGATTGCAATGGAATATCATATGGATGAGGATTTGTGTATTCATTCCCCCGAAATTGCACATTGATTATATGTGTATTAGACAGGACGTTTTTTGTGATTACATGCAATATTTGTTATTTATCACGACATCACATATTTGTATTCTATTATCTGTGTATGTTTCCCCGTGTAATATTGTGCCATCTTAGAGCAGAGTTTTTACCATGTACGTTTTCAAGAACAACCCAATTAATGTGAACTGTTCACCATTCTTTCAGGTGGTTTGCGTAAGTTGATTTAAAATTGTTCTGCATGAAAGAGAGAAATTTATCACTGAGAATATGGATGTATGCTGGTATATATAAAAATTGTATGCCCATAGTAAAATGATTTAGGAACTGCAATACGGTCCCCTATATCTATGTAGACATGGACTTTTTGATAATTCTATCTTAGACTTGATAGACAAATATTTTGTTGAATGCGGTAACGTACTCGATCAGATCTTTTTGTTTCACACTTCTGAATGCGATTTGCACATTTCTCATTTGGAATTTTTTTTATTTAATGAAGTACCACATGGTCTCTTGCCTGAAATCGATCACACTAAAACCTTCGAACCAGCTTGCATGCGATCTGTTGAATAGAACATTAATGACTTTTTCCAGATTAATTCACATTGTATGTGAAGTTGAGCATTACAAACAGCAGAGGATTTGATTCTGGGGGGAATTCAACAGTAAAATAAAATAACATGATCCTTTAATGGAAACAATATTAGAAGAGTAGAAGAGAGGACTGAACATAAAAAGCTAGGGCAGGGAGTATTGGAATTCTAGACGATGCTAGGGCAGGGAGTATTTGATTTGCACCTGCTATTCCTAGGTCAAATTAATTAATACCGTATACTATACAACAAAATGATCAGACAAGGAATGGGGGGGGGGGGGATCAGAGAGTTTTTAGAATTGTTTTTTAAACATGCAGTTTTTTTTTTTTCAATTTAGATATTTAGTCCTACGCTTAAGTGTAAAATGGAGATTACCATACCCCTTTTGAAAAAAATGAGTGATATGCTTTATTTAATCACATCTCTTTTTATGTTGATCACAAATTGCGCAATTTCTTCTCCACAGAATCAATGTAAGAAAACAGTAATGTAGTACCTCTAAGGAAACAACCAATTTTTTTAAACCATAGATTTAAGTTATATTTATTGAAAACAATTGGATCTCAGTAGTACCAAAGTCAATCATATTGAACTTTCTGACTTAATTAGTTTGTACTTGCTGATGCATGATCAATTTATCACATACATTCTATCGAAACAATGTAAATGGGATTTCATTAATTGCATGAAATGATATAGAATGTATTATGTATATCTTAGAAGAAAAAAAAAAAAGAAATTCGAACATTAGTCAGTTTTTTTAGTTAACCATTTCTGTTTGAATATTGAGGAAAAGGTACTAGATAGCACTGCCACATTTTGAAACTAAAGGAAAAGAAGCTAGCCTGCCTGCATTATTCCAAAGCATAGTAAACGCTGCAAGTTAAGCATTAAATAAAGCAAAGAAATTCATGCAGTTTCTACCACAGTTTTGCAACTCTGCTGCAGCAGTAGCCATTAAAGCAGCGAATAATTCTGATCATTTCGTGTCTTATTTTTTAGATGGAAGAACATACGTACATAGACGATTGAAATAAAATAAACTGAAAAAACAAACTTAAAGAAAAAAGTCACACACAGAGTATTTCAACTGTTGGATTTATATTTCAGTTCCGTCCCAACCTCGTAACATTAGGCAGGAGGTGACCGGACCAAACACGATCAACGTCTCTTGGGAGCCACCTAGTCAGACCAGGAACCCCGTCAAGGAGTACTGGGTGTACTACAATGACACCTATCTAAAGCAGGAAAACAAGGCGGTGGTCCCCGGTACTCAAAACAGGTACCAGCTCCAGGACCTGACCCCCAACACAGTGTACACCATCAAGGTCTCTGCCCTCTCCGAGAAAGGGGAGGGGGCTGCCACTCGCATCATCCAGGCCATCACCCAAGACTTTGGTATGTATTTTTTGTCATACCCTGTATATTTTATAAAGAATTGTTAGAAGACTTTGGTATATTTTTTTTGTCATACCCTGTATGTTTTATAAAATTTTGATAGAAGACTTTGGTATGATTTTTTTTTTCGTACCCTGTACACATTTCAAAAACTATTGATACACATGATTTGACCATGAAATGAAAGGGACCATATGGCAAGATTACTTGGGTTTCTCCAGAGCAGAGAAACAACCTTTTTTTTTATTGTTTTACTTGTTCACCATGTGGTACTTTTCCCTACCCATTTTTCTTTTCACTGCATAGTCCAATAGCAAAGTTTTTTATTACATGTCTGTCTGTGTTGTGAATATTGTTACTTCTTGAATTGAGACACATTTTATTATCATCATGACTGTTTTTAACGATTTTCTGGATAGCCAATGAAATGTTGGGTAAGTGTTGGGTACTAAGATTTGTTTACTGTAGATGGTTGTTAAGGTATTTTGGGTATTCTTGGTTTTTAAAAGAAAGTAGTTTGGAATGTTTCAGGTCAAGGTCATTTTAATAGGTTTACAATTTTTTTCAAAATTAAAACTTTTAAAGGTCATTGAAAGATTTTGATAAAAGGTCAAAGGTTGATTTGGAATTGGTATTTAAAAAAAAGTCATTGGTTATAGTCAAGTAAAATGCATGAATTAAGTTTAGAATTTGGATTAGAGTTTTAATTCAACTGGACAATTTCTAACCAGGGTCACAAGGTTTTTATCCTCTCCTTCATTTCTTCATTATTATTTTGTCTAACTATCTTCTTTTAGCTTTAAATGTGTTTGTGTCATTATTACTTTTTTGATTTTGTGTACTTTCAATATTTTATTATCTTACTGTTGTGAGGATAAGTCATTCAATCATTGAAATATTTCTATTTTTTTTTTTAATCATAGCACCATTATAATTTTCATTTTTAAATGTAAATGCAAAAAATCAAAGAAAATCAGATTTTTTTCTAAGATAAGAATTCATCATTGTATGATGGGTCCATATTAGCATCCATAGCAGGATCATTCCATAAACCTGAAATGTGATTTGATTTCCAAAATATGATGCAGGTATTTGCACTGTTAATTGCAATTCCATTTCACAGTGCTGAAAAAGAAAACCTCAGTTTTAATGCACATTATTGAACGCTATCCATTATGCAAATATTCCGTTTATTCAGGTGATTTATTAATTGCTTTTTGATAGTTTTTAACGGAGAGACGCTTGACTCACAACCTGAGCACTTGTATCTACAAAATACTTGTAGAAAAGCATGCAGGATATTTTGATGGCGATGGAAAACAGACAAAACTATTATAGCGTGCTGCATCAGATGCATTCAACTTTTATCACTTTGCATGTTGGCATTAAATAATGGATGCTAATAAATGGTACCATGATGCAAAAATTAGAATAAATCATTATATTCTTTGTATATTTTTAATTTCATTCATTGCATGATTTTTGCATGTTAAACTTTTTTTTTGTTTATATGTGTTATTTATTCTCATTTTCTTTTTCCCCCAAAAAAACCCTTTGACACCACTACACTATAGTTCCAAGCGCCGCCCCACAAGCTGTTAGCGGAATGCCATACAAAGATTCCAGAAGTATCAAAGTCACTTGGAAACCTCCCCCCAAAGATCAGCAAAATGGGGAGATTCAAGGCTATAAGATATTTTATGTGAAAAACGAAAAGAGTCAGACTGATCAGGATGCAAAAAGCGTCTCAGTGGAGGCTGAGGAGATAGTCTTGGGCGAGCTCGAGATATTTACCGAGTATAAGATCTGGGTTATAGCCTTTACCACTGTGGGAGATGGTCCTCGTTCTCAGCCCATACGAGTTTGGACTAACGAAGATGGTAGGTATACTGCCCGCCCGATATTAAGCAAATCATCGCCTTGCATTGACTTAATTCTTTGGATCATGGATGACGCCGTTGTTAATTTTTTTTTCCTGTTTCCTCGGTGTTATGTTACTTGTTTTGGATTTAGACAGATTGACAGATTTGTTATTTGAACCCTAAAAAATCATGCAGGTTTTTGGGATTTCTTAAGAAGTGCTGAAAGATAAAGTTGCTGTTTTAGAATGACAGACCTTGTTTTTTTAGAAAGATAAAAAGGAATAAAAAAGAAATTGCATGATTTTTCGGTTTCAGAATTGCATCATTCATCTTCATTACAGATCTTTATGTTTTGAAAATCAGTGTCATGAGAACCATTTTTAAACAGACATGTGACTTCAATGGCCACGTTTTTATCTTGCGATATCAATAGCTCTGCAATAAATTGGAATGTTAGAAACAAATCCTTTTTTCACTGAAACTTCCTCCATGTTTAAAGTCACATCTCTGGATTAATTGTCATTTTTACACAATCGCTTTTGCTGTTCTGTCATTGCACATTTGTTGTTAAGTTTTTGAAGAATTAAGATTTTGGGGGAGGGATAGAATGATTTCATTTCATCATCACTTTCATCATTATATATGAAAACTTAATCCTTTCATAATGATCAGTACCATCATCAACAATCTTGTCTTTTCTGAATTACCAGTATCATCCATGTCATCTTCACCAGTATTATTTTATCGTCATCATCAACATCATCATCATCATCATAATCCTCATCCTTGCCCTATGATCAAAACAAAGTATTTCTAACATTTTAACCTAAAAGTAAACGGCTAATCATGATGCTTCTTAGTGAATTTGGGAGAAATCGAAATACACTTACACCATTATGCAACATGGAAAAAAACATGTTTTCAAGAACTTGGGGGGGGGGGGGGGGGGGGAATAGAATACCCTCTCAAACATTGTGCAACATGAAAAAAACATGTATGTCCAGAGTCTGTTCTATTTCACCATCGGTTGGTGAGTTGGTACTGGTAGGCGGACATTTTCCATATGTTCCTAGTCATCTAAGTGCAAGGACCTGACGTTGATACATACACATCTGCATGAAATCTACTCTCTACTAGGCTAATTAATTGGAAGGAGATTCATTAATCAACAGGGGGAGGGAGTCGGGGTATGAGGACCTGGTATTTTAAATAAAGCCAAAACAGATCAACACGAATTAGCTGGAATCATTTGATCGGAAACTGTTTCAAGTTCCATACATCTAAAATAAATAAACAGTTTTACTGTAGGATGTAAGTTTGGTTAATTAAACATCTACACTGGTTGTAGACAGGCTTTTTCTAGATCCCTTTCATCCATGACTAATCGCATTCAATGAGTTTTCATGATCATTGCTTTGGTAGCATTAACTCCATGCAAACCCTAATCACAAGTCACTATCATTGAATTCTCGTCATCAAGTGAATCTGTCTGGACCAGAACGATAACTCTGTAATAATATTCTTGGACATTTGATTACCTGTTCTATAACTAGGCAGCTACTTTTGATGTGGGTTAACCAAACTGATTAACTGGTTATTTTGCTGTGGGTGTTGGTTTTTATTCTAATAAACTGAATTAACCCGTACTGACAAGAGATCGTAGTGAGTTCTCCCCCTTGTACACAAACCTGAAATGCAATCACTATAGTGTCACTCTAGTAGGTAAGTGGAAACTTTCCAATGTTGATGTGGTCTTTGTGTTACACACTTTGCATGTTTGGTGTTGCATGTACTTGTTAGTCTTTTCTTTCTCTTTTCCATTCTTTCTACCAGCATTACTCAAACCTATATATTTGAATATACTGTTCTCCCTTTGATTTGTTCACTATATTTTTTATTTGCCCAAAGTAAAAAAAAAAGCCACACACAAACAATTGTCATAAAACATAGTTAAGATTCTTTCTTTGTTAATTGATAAAAAAGATAGTTTAATGATAAGAAGAGAACCACAAACAAAACAAAACAGAAGAACCCCACACACATGAACATATTATACTCAGATGAGTTTTTGATAGGATATGAAAAGAAAATTAAGACAGGATGGACATGAGCTATCCTGTGGCATGAGTGGGACTGTACGTGTCTCAATGTGAATTGGCAGCCACGTGGGGCTGGAGCAATGTTGTTGAGATGCTAGATTAACTGTCTGAGAGAATGCAACTACTGACTGCAACTGATGATCATTCTGTTGTGTGATCTTTTTGACTGCATTTACAGAATATTTCTTTTCATGGGAGATTATGCATATTTATTAAGAATTTCTTAGATTATTTCTCTAGTAGATAAAAAGTGCACCGTCTAAAGGAAATACAAGATAACATCATTTAGATGCATGTTCTATTAAAAATTCAATTAACCAAGGAAAGGAGATGAAAAAAGTTTATCACTACTTTACATCCATATTGCAGTTTATTGAGTTAATGTTAACAAAGTCAAACTGAACTTTACAGTGCCGAATGAACCTGTTAAGGTTACCGCTGAGGCGATCAACTCTACAGCCATGTTTGTGGAATGGAGACCACCGGAGGGTCGCGGCAGCAACGGAATAATCCGCGGATATTATGTCTACTACTACGAGACAAATAATAAAGATGAAATGGTGGGACAGGAACTGGTTCATGACACACATGATGGAAACAGAAACGAGGCGGTCATTACGAGCCTGAAGGCGGACACTGTGTACTCCGTGCAGGTGGCAGGGTACACACGCAGGGGTGACGGAAAACGCAGCAAGAAAAGGACCATCAACACCAAAGGGGCAGGTATGCATTGCAGAAGAAACTGTCAATTTAAAGGTTAACAAGTGTCCATACAAGGAAGACCCTCAATAAAGTCATAATTGGTCATCTCTATACTCAAGCATTATTTTCCCAGAGTCAAGTAAAAATAGATATGTTCTTGCTTAAAAAAGGGGGGGGGGGGTAATGATTTAGGGCTAGATTTGAGATCAATTTGATCAGTCAATTATTACACATGAATGTGAAGTTAATCAAATTTGAATTGAAAAATAACAGATTAGTTGTTGAAATTTTTTTTCAATCATACTGCATAAGTCTGCATACCTGTGGTATAGTGTAATTGAATGCAGTCTC
Organism: Magallana gigas; assembly: GCF_963853765.1. Taxonomy (NCBI): domain Eukaryota; kingdom Metazoa; phylum Mollusca; class Bivalvia; order Ostreida; family Ostreidae; genus Magallana; species Magallana gigas. The sequence goes on along the minus strand of NC_088859.1, from coordinate 13,959,369 downwards.
ATGGGGTTAGCTGCAAATATCAAAAGGGTTTCTGTAAATTTGGGTTTGGCAACTCGCAACAGAAGATAAAGATCTGTTTCAATTTCAGCTGCAGTGTAATGAGTATGTTGCAAAATATCTAATGCACAGGAGACTACTGATAGATGAAAGTGTATTAAGTAATGGGATGTCCTCACACTAGAGAAATGAGTTGTTTATATGCATACAAAATATTTCGACTTGAAAGTCTCGGCAGATTGAAGTTGATAATGAAATAACATGCTTCAATAAAACAGACATAAACAAGTTGTAAAATTGCAGTTCTCATCAAATATTTCTTTTTTTTCTCTAGGCATTGATTTTTTGGATACAAAAATTAAAAAATTTGTCAGAATTGAATGTGTCAGTGGAAATAATTCTTTAGAGACATGTGCTAAATGAATTTTTCAAAAAGTTTCTAATGGAACTGACAAACTTTAGCATAAAACCCTTTCAGTCATTTGAAATAAATTGCAATCCTAAGGGAAGTGTTGTGTAAGATGCATGGAGCATTCATAAAATCTGTCCTTATATTTATTTAGTTCCTACCCCACCACGAGATCTGCATGCTTCGTTGCTGGACACGTTACAAGTCCATGTGACATGGAAGATACCCAGAGAATTGTATGGCCAGTTGCTAGGTTACCAGGTCATCTGGGGTCGCAAGGGGGAATCCTATCAGATGCTGAATCTTCCCTCACACCGGATGAGTTACATCTCTGATGTTTTAGGTTTGTTAACAGGAAATAATTTTCCGAGAGTTAAGGAGGCTTGTTGGTCAACAAATTAACCGTCAGGTCGACCTTAAAGTTCTAGACATGGTGATTTAACCTTTAAACCTTTATTTGGTAAAAAAAACTTCCACAACTATTAGCTTTAAAGTTTTGAATTATCGAAAATCAATGCTTCTGAATACATCACATCAAATTTATTGATTATTTTCAAGTACATTACAAAGTTTTGTCAGCAGTGATGATTTGTGCTTAGGTCCAAACACAGTTTCACTTCAGGTTTGCCAGAGTAACTGCATAGGAGAGTTGATTAAAATAAACTCCCAAAAATGAGTGTTCACTCTTTACTCTTATGATTTCAGAAAAAGGGGCCACATATGAATTTAGAGTTAAGGCTAAAAATGAAGTTGGACTTGGTGAGAGAGCATCAGCTATCATCATTACCCCTGATGGTGGTATGAAATATTTTTAACAGTTAAAAGAAAAAATTGAATTCAAATATCTTATTGGTATTTTCATGGCTAAGTTTGTAATTCACCTACTGTTCAAATTTTCCAATTTGACAAATGCATCATAACCAATTAAATAATGCACAAAATAGTATATAATTATTAAATAAAAGCATTTCTTTGGATTTTTTACAGAGCTGTTTTATGCTCAAGCCCAGGGGCCTTCTATTATTCAATTTCTACCTTTTATGTATATGTCTTCGTATATTATTTTACTTTAGTCCCTGACGGAGCCCCTCAGAATTTCTCCGGGGATAGCTTATCCGAGACCAGCATTCTCCTGGAATGGGATCTTCCTGCCAAGCACCTGCAGAACGGAGAGATTGTCATGTACCAGCTTCTGTATCGTAAACTTGGTTCTAACATAGAGGAGGAACTGAACGTGACCGGGCTACAGTACGAAGTGAAGGGACTGGATATGAACACGGACTATGTATTCCGGATCCGCGCTTTCACCAGTATGGGGCCAGGTCCATGGAGTGCCGAATATCGACATCACACGTTTGGAAAAAGTAAGAATTCAGGAATGATGGTGATTATCTAGGGGCTTAAGCATTTTTTTTTCAGATATTCATTTAAGAAAAAAATAGTAATTTTTTTAAACAATATTTTACACCAAGTACTGGCTGAAATGTAATGCTGTCTTCAAAGTTGGTTTCTACATGTTTTAAGATGTACCGGTACTTTAATGGAAAATTTGTTTGAATATAAAACAAAATAGCATTCAAGAAAATATTGATTTACAAAATGTTTGGTAGGTTGATTTCATACAAGAGATAACTGTGACATAAATTAAAAAGAAGCACCTATCTCATGTATTTCCACACAAGATAAAGAAATTCAACTCATTGCCAAACTCATAGTTATGCGGCTGTCTTTTTCTAATTAACATCAGAGGGCAGTGTATCAAGAATTGACTGTATGTATTCATAAAATATTTCAGTGCCTGATAAGCCACTGAACGTAAAACTAAGAAGAAAGAGCTCTAACAAGATTGAGGTTACCTGGGATGAACCCAATACAGCGGTATCGGGGTACAGGGTGTACTACAATGAATACCAGACCCCCAACATGGAGGACTGGAGAAAGTTAGACATTGGCCCGTACACGATAGCTGACATTGATATCCCTGATGAAAAGTCAACCTACGTCGTGAAAGTACAGGCCAAGTCTGTCGATGGCAGATTCGGAAATTTGTCTGACGCAGCTGTAGATCCTTTTGTCATAGAGCGTGAGTATCAACAACAAAATTAGATATACAGTCGAGAAATTATATATCTTAAAAAGGGCGGGCAGTAGCAGATATAAATTCATCATGGTTTTTTTTTTCAATTTTTTTAACATTATATGATTGAGGATAATAGGCAAATATTTTTTTTCTGTCGCTAGGTCCAAAGAGTGACCAGGTGCAGAATTTCGAGGTGACTATGCGCACGGCCACAGAGGTCCATTTAAGCTGGGACCCCCCAGCGAAGATTGGTGTTGCCTACTACATGGTAAGGAGGATAATTGCTTTTAAGAGTAGTGGCAACATTCCTGGTTTCTGTACAATTTTTTTTATCATTAAGAATTACTGTTTTATCTTGTATGAAACTTAAATGATCACTTGCTCAAAAAATAATTAGATATTGAGAACCATTTCTCCATTTGCCCTTTGGAGATTTTCGTAATTATGTCCTAATAGTTCATCTATTGTGAATAAAACTTGGGTTTACAGTATATAAATGTTGATTTTTACAGTTAAAGTTTGACGGTGTCACGTCCAAGCGAATGAAGGGCAGGCTGGCAAACCCAGTACATAGAGACATGAAAACAGAAAAGATTTTAGCCAATCAAAAGAGTTGTATTGTCAAAAATCTCTCACCAAAAACTCTGTACACATTCAACATCTCTGCTTTCTATAAAAGTGGAGAATTCGGGCCTCCACAGATGGTCCGAGTATATACACGTCTTTTAGGTAATGTTCAGTCTGTTTTCAAGTCGCCTGAGTGACTCAGTTGACCTATTGAAATTCATCAGTGTTCAATTTTTAACATATATGTGTTTAACTTCGTCTTAGCATTGAATTATGGTGTTTGGTGTAGCTCTGATTTTTTCTTTCATTAGCCCCAAAGGTTGTACATCAGCCTCAAATCAAAGGCTACGTAGCGGACTCGGTGATCTTGAGCTTTAACAAAGCTAGCGAGGACAACGGTGACCTGAGCTATTATTATCTTGTGGTGGTACCGAATGATATCGCCATCACTAAGAATCCATCAGACTTCAAAGAGTCCGAGGTTTGTCAAAAATTTCATTCTCTCTAACAAGATCTAAAAAGAAGAAATCATTTTTAATCTGAAGATAAAAGATCTCTGCTTTTTTTTTTTTTTTTTTCCTAAATCAAAACGTATGATTTCATACATGTTCATGCTGAGTCTATGAAGATCCTGATCATGTTTTTCTCATTGCATGCTCACAACAGATAGGGTTGAAGTTGAATGAGACCACTAACACGGTAATTGAAACCAAGGCTGTTATTACGGCGTTAATTCCTGTGATTAGGTGGACCCTGTTGTCTCCTATACTCCATGTTTATATGTGTTGTAGTCTGTCTTAATGGGAATTATTTGTATTTTGTATGTCTGTATTTATTCAATTTACAAAGTGTGAGGACCTGGGTGCTTGCTATTGCACAAGTATACATACGTAATCCTGCACGACAATAAACTGTGAATATAATTCTGTGAACAGGTTAACAGCCAATATTTATAGAAGTTCAGTTGTACTTTCAAGCAAAAATTACAGTCAACTTGTGCCCAAACTGACTTTTTTAGCAAAACAAAATGGTGTTCTAAGCTGACAGACATAGCAGTGCTTTGTTTTGATAACAATTAGAGTATTTATCACCTTTCACTGTAACGGTTATTATCATTAACCCCCATACATTATTTTTTTTTTCTAGACTCCAGCTTGTCAAAACTACAGTAATTAACTCAGAAAATTTTACAAAGTTTTTCTAAAGCAGCAAAAATTAAAGAAAATAAAAGGAACTATAATTTTAAAAAACCTTTGAAAATGCATTGCATATTCATGTACGGTAGTTTTACATCTATCAAAGTAAAGCTGTAATCTACAGGTAATAAACCAGTCTGATCTATCAACACAGCATGTTCTCATATAGGAAACGGTGTTTTCATTGAGTTTTTGTTCCCTTCAGTTTGAATCTGTCTGGTACACAACCTGTTTTGTGGTCTAGATGTTATGCAGTACCTTTGTGTTTCATAACCATATCCACATGAAGGCTATGATTGGCTGGATTTTACTTCCCATCACATTTTGTTGGATTTGGTTCATCTTCTATAATACAGATAGCTTTTCTACCTTTTCCCCTTATTCATGTGGTCAGTGAGAGCAACTTAACATTTTCAGCTAGGTGACAATAAAAGAGTAACTGGTACATATATCTTAGTACTGTAGATTCCTTACTTTACACAAGTACTTAATTCTGCGAGGCTATCGTTTTGCATCAAACTGTGAGAATATAAAATTGCAAACACTGTTTTCATCATATTTCCTAATAGTTTACATATGTCCGAAAAATAAAAGCGAGATTTTTTAATCTGCGAGAAGTGTTTCTAGCGATTTCAGGCAGATATTAATTCCTTGCATTTAATAAGGAATTTACAGAACTGGTATATGTTTGTTTCTGTAAACCATGAATTGTTTTACAGTATCATAAAAGATACAGTGATAGTGATGCTTGGAAATTTTTTATCTGCATAAACTTGAATTAATGAAATATTTAATGGCATCAATCTTTAAAGCGTGAGGTAACCTTTTGAAGAACTTTAATGTTTAGTATGCATGTTTCTTTGTTCTAGTTTTACGCTGATCAAACGTCGTCAAATGCTGTTTATATCGCTGCAAAGTTCAATGCGGAACAGCTTCCTTCAGATTTTAAACTGGGCGATGATGCAGAATATGGAGGCTTTAAGAACCGCCCACTTGATAAGGACACTCAGTACAATGTCTTCTTGCGAGCTTACACAGTAGATAAGGTATAGTTGGTGAAATTGACGCCTTGTATGTTTCATTGGAAAATATATTTGATTGAGTCAATCAAGTCAATATACTAAATGTATAATTTTAATAGAAAGCTTTTGTTTCTAATTTGCTGATACATGTATTGACTTTTTAAAAAATCAAATGCCTTGATATTGAAAGTCTTTTTATCCAAGAAGCAATTCGGCAATTGTAAAACAAACAAAAAATTATGACTCAGACAATGATAAAAAAAAAAATGAAATCAAGGAGACTGAATAGATAATTATTTTTTATTCAAAATACCAATTTGCACCATATGCTTGATCTTAATTCATACCTATCGTTATATTACGAATTGATTTTTAAATCACTATTTAAGGTAAGGTTTGCGGCTTGAATTTTTTAGGAATTGTGCCAAAGTTACATACCATTTTGTTCACTATACTCAAGTCTTTTTTGTTCATTAAATTCAAATGATTTTGCCGTACCAGTTTTATAACTAAAAAAGGTCAAAGTACATGATTTCAAATTTTCATGTTGATGAAATGTAAATAATTTAATGAAAATATATACATTTTATATCTTACTAGTATGGGGTTTATGTAGAACTGATGTGAAGTGAATGATATTCTGCTTTATATAGCCAGCCATCACTATTTTTCTTCCAGAGTTTATACAAGTCCAGCGAATATTCTGTATTGTTTCACTTGCAACACTCAAACCCCACCAAATCAGACCCCGGATATCTGACCCCTGGTTCCACAGGCTCACAGGAAGAAAGCAGCGGCCCGCTGAAAGAGGATGTTGCAAACTCTAAAAGTGTCATGATTATAATGATTGTAGCTCCTGTCTGTGCTGGCGTTGTTCTCGTTATCATTGGCTGTATTTTGCTGGTGTGGTACATGAGGTATGTGCAATTTAAGATACGCCGAGTCTTACAAACGTTGTTTTCTTTTGCTTTTAACAGGTTCTCTTCACGTCTAGCGAATATTCCAATATATTTCTTGGGAGATACAAAAATGGGAGGCGAGAGCAGGAAAATTCACGATCCCCCGAGGATGCCCCCACAAACCCCAACTACCTGATTGTAGTGGGGGGGTCGGTGTGCGCAGGGCTTGCCCTAGTCTGTTTTGTAGTCTTTTTGATCTGGCTCGGGAGGTCAGTAGTCCCATGAGGACAATGCAAGGACATCACGGTCCATTGATGTTGTAAAGAATCTCTTAGAAAAAAAACTATGTTGTGCTGCTTTTATTTATTTTCTTTTTTCTCCTCTCTGTTCCACTATTATCAGTTGGGTTCTCTCATGCACAACTTCTCAAACTCTGTGAGTCTGGCATGGAGGGACCTCCAAACCACAGTGTTGAGAAGTTTCACCAGAAGGGCAGACTTGTCCACTTCTGATTTCTTCCTTGATATGATTTTAAAGGAATTTGGTGTCTGATTTTTCATCTTCTTAGTTCACTTTCTATCTAGTCCAAGCCTCTGCTTATGAACTCATTTCGTTGTCACTGTAATTCCTGTTTTGAATTTGAAGCTTCCCGTCCTAAGTTCGTTTCAGTTTCATTCTGTCAATGATGGTCACTTTGTTGTCAGTGGTGGTTTGTATTTGTATATTTTTGTTCCCCCTTTTTTTGATTTTCTGAGTGTCCAATACGATTATTTTATTTCAGCCTATCTGTTGAAATTTGTTTAGATATATGTTTATAGAAATGGTCTTGTTAGTGATGTTTACGATATAAAAGGTAGATGTAAACAATACTATACTGATTCCAGGAACAATAAGACTAGATAGTGAGATCCTATTCTTGATACTAGATGCATAGGGAGTTTGATGTTTAAAAAGGAAAAACTAAAAACAAATTGATACCTGTTTATTTGGCAAAATTTGTACATTTTTATGTTATTCTGTATCTGTGTTATATGTGTAAACAATGGCTATTTTTTTTTCTAATTGATTATTGTTAATGGTAAAGAATTCCTGGGATATTTATATTAATGAAGTCTGATTTATCAAGTTTTTTAAAAATTTTATAAAAATAAACTGAGCTGATGTTTTTGATATTGGAATTGTAGATTTCTTATCAAGATTTCAATATACGTATACTATTGTTTCATCATGAAATTCAGGCCGAGTATTACCAATTCCAATGCTTCTGTTGTAGGAGGAAATCTAACCGAAAATCAAAAAGCCCCGAACCTTACACAGGTAAAGTGATCGTGGACGTCCCCTCTCACCCGTGTGACCCCGTAGAACTGCGTCGCCAACATTACCAGACTCCAGGTACGCACCTGTTTCAATGGTTTTTTGTTTATGTGCAAATGAGTGTAATAACATGAAAGGAAATTTTAAAGCATATGGATGTGGTTTATATCTCAGAGCTAAAAGAAATAAAAGAAAACAACAGCATGGCTTGCTGATGTTGAAAATGTTTGAATATTAACTTTGGTCGCTCAGTGTCTTGTTTGCGTTACAGGCATGATAAGTCATCCTCCAATTCCAATCCATATGCTCCAGGAACACATAGACAATCTAAAAGCCAATGATAATCTCAAGTTCTCTCAAGAATACGAATCCATTGAACCAGGGCAGCAGTTTACATGGGACCAATCCAACTACGAAATTAACAAACCCAAAAACCGCTATGCTAACGTCATCGCCTATGATCACTCTCGCGTCATTCTGCAGCCGGAGAATGGTATTCCAGGCAGTGATTACATTAATGCTAATTACATGGACGGCTACAGGAAACAGAATGCTTATATTGCTACACAGGTGAGGCCATTTTTCATTGACAGATACTGGTGCATGTTCAAAGAAAAATATTTTTTAATACTGCTGTGATTGAGGATTGGGATTTATTATTTATAGCTTGTTGTTCTGTTTACAATCATATCCTAACTTTTGAATTAAAGTGTAGATATATGTTCATACTGTAGACTTCATACCATACTTGGAGATAATGTCAAGTTTAAAAGTCTAGATCAATTATCAATTAAGTTCAAAACTATATTGATCATTCATTATGCTTTTGTGTGTAGTTTTTATTCACTACTCTGTGAATTAAGTACATGTATATTCTTTGTTGTGTAAATAATTTGCATAGTTTTGATAAGATTTGTGCTTGTATTGTAGGGTCCCCTCCCAGAGACATTTGGAGATTTCTGGAGGATGGTTTGGGAACAGAGGACTGGCACTATTGTTATGATGACCCGCCTAGAAGAAAGGTCAAGGGTAAGAAGATGTATTTGTTAGATAATACCATTATTTACCAGTAAATTGCTCATTACTCTGTAGAAATGTGTATTTCTTCAAATCCTGCTATGTTCTCTCATTATTTATCCCATCTTGTTACCATGGATGTGAAATTCAAACGTTTTCTGTTATAATACTGTAAGTAGTTTACGGTAATAATGAAAGTAAGAGTTGACCTTGAGTTGTTTTTGTTGCAGATTAAGTGTGACCAGTACTGGCCCCACAGAGGTGCGGAGACGTACGGTGTGATGCAGGTTCTCCTGGTAGACGTGACGGAGCTCTCCACATACACCATCAGGACCTTCCACATATCCAGGGTAGGGGGCAGCACTGATTTATAGTTCCTATGATGGAAATAACATTGAGAACGTTTATTACTATGAAAAATTATTTCATCACTTGCCATCAAGTTCACTTTTTCAAAAGTAAAAATTTTGAAACAATTTTGAGAATGCAAATAATCATGTGGTAATTTTTTATGCAAATACATGTACAAAATCTAGAAGTGAATAGAAAAGTATACACATTTTTCAGTTTAATACTGAAGTTTTTATGAAAATATTTTTAGTATGGATATCCAGAGAAGCGTGAAGTGCGACAATTCCAGTTCACTGCCTGGCCAGACCACGGAGTCCCCGACCACCCCACCCCCCTCCTGATGTTCATGAGGAGGGTCAAGGCCAGTAACCCATCTGATGCCGGACCACTAATCGTTCACTGCAGGTTAGCACATTTTCTAGGGTTTTGTTGGAAAGGATTTTCTAGAGTGGAAATACTGTACTTCAAAAATTTGTATACGATGAAGCATCTGGGAAAAGTTCTTACAATTGACTAGTCTTTTCTCTTTAATTTTTTTCATATTCTCTATGACATGATGAATAGTGTGGAAATAATTTTTCTTATATTAGTTATTATTTGTTCATGGATATGATAATAGTTGTATGGTAATAGAATGTTCTAAAGGTAGAACAATTTGAAACATTACAGTGCTGGGGTTGGCCGAACAGGTGCTTTTATCGTCATTGATGCCATGCTGGAACGCATTAAACACGAAAAGACTGTGGACATTTACGGTCATGTGACCTGTTTACGAGCTCAACGTAACTACATGGTACAGACGGAGGACCAATACATCTTCATTCACGACGCGCTCCTAGAGGCCGTGACCTGCGGGAACACGGAGGTTCCTGCTCGCAACCTGTCCGTACACATCCAGAAACTAATGCAGCCAGAGCCGGGAGAGACGGTCACTGGAATGGAGTTAGAGTTTAAGGCGAGTCCCTACATTACCCTGCTCCTATTGATCATATCGACTCTTTGCCTTTATCTTCAAATTTCTAAGCTGTGAATAGATTCTGTTATTCAAACAAGCTTTGAGAAAGTTTTGTTATTCAAACAAGTTGTGTAAATGTTTTGTTATTCAAACAAGCTATGGATACATGCTATGGAAATGAAATCTTGTTACTGGTTGATTATATATTTGGTACGTCATTTCTTTCTCTCTATTTTTGCAGAGATTAGCAAATATGAAGGCCAGCCCCAATCGCTTTGTTAGTGCAAATCTTCCTGTTAACAAATTCAAGAACCGACTGGTTAATATTTTACCATGTAAGTATTACTGCAGATCTCTCTTTTTAGTTTGTATGTTTCTTTAGTTAACAATACATGTTAAACGGTTAAACTGTAAAAAACAAATTTCTACTTCCAGTTGAATCCACACGAGTAGCATTACAGCCCATCCGAGGTGTAGATGGTTCAGATTATATCAATGCAAGCTTCATAGATGTAAGTCTACAATCTGTGTGTAACCATATCTTCAACACTGAAGTTGATTTTGACACAAATCTACCCTGTTATTAATACAAATGCTAGGAAATTTCAAAAATGAATTCATTATATGTAGATCAGTTCAGCATCTACACAGTAACACTGAGATCAGCATCTCAGAGAGGGAATAAAGATTTAACTTATCTTCTGAAAAATATGGTACATAACACTTCAACAATTACAATGTTTCCATTATTTTGTCCAGGGCTACAAATATCGCCAAGCCTACATTGCCACACAAGGCTGTTTAGCCGAGACCACCGAGGACTTCTGGAGAATGCTCTGGGAACACAACTCTACAATCATCGTCATGCTCACGAAACTTAGAGAAATGGGCAGGGTAGGTTTCCTCTTGGTCACGAGGCAGGACTTTTTGACAGTAGCTAAACAAACAACATAACCTTTTCTGGTAAAACAAAATTAATCTTGCAGACTTATACAAACTCAAAAGTACCGATCAAAGAAAGAAAGTTTTCTACTGATATTCTTCTGAAGTTCCCTGAAAGAGGGTGTAAATTGCTAACAGGCTGATGGGACATGTCTCTTTTTTTTTCAGGAGAAATGCCACCAGTACTGGCCCAGTGAGAGGTCTGCCCGCTATCAGTATTTTGTTGTAGATCCTATGGCAGAATACAACATGCCTCAGTACATTCTGAGAGAATTCAAAGTCACAGATGCAAGGGTGAGTCTCGTCAGTAAAAGTCACATCTAGGCGGACTTATTATCATGCTTTGTACTGCGTTTTGAAAATGTACACTTAATTTTATGTTGCATGGAATGGAGAGTTAAAGACTGCATGAGAGAAAGCATATATTTAACTTGGTTTTCTATTGATAGGATGGACAGTCCAGAACTATCCGACAGTTCCAGTTCACTGATTGGCCGGAGCAGGGTGTTCCCAAGTCCGGAGATGGCTTCATTGACTTCATTGGTCAAGTCCACAAAACCAAGGAACAGTTCGGCCAAGTGGGGCCAATCACTGTACACTGCAGGTAATTTGTCACCACTTAAATTGATAGAATCTAAATGCCAATAGCAAGGGCACATTGTTGACTTTCAAGATTGTAATCTTTGTTAATACCGGGTAATCTACTTGACTAGCAATTTTGGTTTGGAAAAAATTTCTGGTTGCAATCATGAATGACAGCAGTGGAAATCGCTTTGGTTCACTTACTTTGTATCTATACCAAATAATTTCTTCCTTGACAATCTAAATTGATGAAGTTGTGGTTATTTCAGTGCTGGAGTCGGGAGAACTGGTGTTTTCATCACGTTAAGTATCGTGCTGGAGAGAATGAGATACGAGGGAGTGGTGGACATGTTCCAAACCGTTAAAATGCTGCGAACGCAACGACCCGCCATGGTGCAAACCGAGGTATCTACACAAACTATTCAAATACTAATAGCTAGATATTTGGTGCTAATTTGATCAATCAGGTTAATTGCTATAGATTAATGTATTCATGACAAAAAGACAGGTATTCTTCATCTCCATTTTTCTTCCTTTCCAGGACCAATATCAGTTTTGTTATAGAGCTGCCTTTGAGTATTTGGGATCGTTTGACCACTATGCAACGTAGAGACAAAAAAACTAATCATAGCGTTGTGAACTTCTTCAAGCAAATTGGTTGTTCTTGGTGGACAAATACCGGACTTTGGCGAGGTGGCCAGACACTTGGGCACCTTGTCGGCTCTTTGTTTACATGTGCAATAACGTTTAGTTAGAGTAATCCCTACTTTCTGTGATGTCCTTGGAGTGTCGTGGCCAGTACAGAAAGGTCAAGGATATCACTAATCATGTTGACATCTGTGTTGCCAAAGAAGAACTGATTTTTGGTCTGCTTCTCTTGTGTATAGAGGAGAGGAGTCCAATCTGTGATTTTTTTTCTTTCGAAGTTTAGCCATGGTGCTTGTACGTATGTGTTAGTCATTCTGAACGCTATAGAAAACTGCTTCCATAGTATCTTAACAGAGATGTAATCAATGTGTCTTTGCTTTTAATAGCGAACAACAATCTCTGTACTTTCAAATAATGTCAAGGTAAAAATACACCCCAAACCTAAGGGATATCTGAACTGGACACATTATAATCTGTTGTGTTGCTATTTATCGCTGCAAATTTTCATGACTCGGGAATATGAAATAGATTGTGCTCAATGTTACACAAAATTCCAAAACAATCATCGCTTTGCAAAACATCTCATACATTTAGATAAATTTCCAGCTGTGAAATATACAAATATGAGAAAACCTTTTTTACAAAACTTTGAACGGACTTTATCTTTTATGTCCAGTGATTCATAAATGTTCAAAGAATATCTTGTACATGGAGGCCATGACAGATTTAGGTCATCAACAAAATCATATAGTTCTGTAATATAGAAAATAAGTATGCGTCGCTTTTACTGTATGTACAATTGACTTTCTTTGTTTGTATCTGTTTTGGACAGAGAAAAAGTGCTTTTTGATCAAGATGTCCCTAAACACAAACCATCTAAATGTGCACAGGCATAATATTGAACCTATGAAATTCATAGTTCTGGCATTTGTGTGTAGTTCCGTAGTGATATATATGTGCTATTTAAAAAATATATTTCTCAACTAAAGTTGAGACCTGATCTTGAACTACAGCAAAGAAAGAAGTCAATTCAATTTTGTGTTTTTGTTTTTTACAATAAAAAAGAGCTTCATACTATTTCACATTGTTAGTCGCTATATTGAAAGTTGTGTAAATAAACGTACACCCACCTAAGAATAGTATTGAATCATATTGTATAGATATATATACTTAATATTCATTTTACACGACATGGCATTATAATTAGACCAAGATCATCTCATGCATCATTATTATATATTATCCATTTGACATTTCTCATCTTCATCAAAAATGTTGACGTTTTGAGTGTTAAAGAGCTGTGATGAATTCTCTTTCAATAGGAATTGATCCTAAATTTTCAGGGATATGGTATTTTGGTATTACACATTATAATTGGATTATTGCTATAAAACTAGGATTAACTTGATTAATTAAAGTACATGGTAGATCACATATTGAATTGCCTGTATTTTGTTTTGAAAGAAAAATGTACACAAATTCACATGAAAAAGCTGAAGTTTTTCTTTCTCTTTGTTGTGTTTTTACATGTCAAATAACTGTTGCTTATTTAAGAGAATTCAGCATAGCGTTTGTTTGTTTGCATCATGTGTTAGTTGTCATGACAATGCAGAATTTATAGACTCCACATGACGTTTCCATTATGACAGCGCACGTTTAAATTTAACATCATCATGGGGTTTTTTTGTAAAGAGTAAAAAAATAAATATGAACTTTTTATGTGGCATTGTATATTCTAATGCTATCAAATAGTCTTCATTGTAAACTGACATTCATAGTTCATTCTCCATGGTTTATATCTGAAAGTGAGATGTATTTTACACATTATTAAAGAGAGCTGGAACCCGTTAGACTTGATACATCCTTCATGTAGATATAATGTCTCAGTGTATGTATGTCTGCTTGTTCTTACTTCCTGAAACTGTCAGCCAAGAATCTCATTCTGAATCCTTACAGCATCATACTAGACTTTGTATAAACAACTATTCCTTATACTATACACCAGTCATGTCTCTGTGCCGTTTGTTCCTTTTTTATTCATTTTCTTCTTTTTTGAAAAATTAATCCTATTTTTCACATTAACATGAAGATTGTAAAATCAATGTGAATTAAACAGCTTTAAGACAAAAAAATTTTCCCTCTTTTATTTTTCCTTTTCAATTAACTGGTGGTCCAGATATTGTAGGTAAACTGGTGACTGGCCACACTTGATTTTGTCTGATTTATTCTGAGCATTGTTGTCCTCTATCATGGACTATTTTAAGCATTGTTGTCCTATACAATATTTGCTGCTGAGATGTTGTGTTACTTTGATCTGATGTCAGAAGTATTCAATCATCAATAAAAACATGTAACTAACACTGTTACGTTCATTGCAGTCTTGTTGTTATTAAACTTTCAAGAGTGTCCAAGTACCGGTAATAATTGGCAACTTCTTGATGTTCATCAACCAGATCCTATTGTACACTCCTGCAAAATTTGGCTTAGTACCAGGATATATATGCAAGACTCCAAAGTATGATGGGCTGCATTAACATCTGATGGCCTGTCACACAAAAGTCCGATGCTGACTGAATAAGTTTGTTAAGTCACATGTTAAGGCGATATCATTGGTGACATCACTGCTATTTACATTTAAAATTAATTATCAAAATGGATGATGGAGAAAGAATGGTGAAAGTTAACAATAAAAGTTGGTGAAAATTAACAGTGATAGCAGGGGAAGGTTTTAACAGTGGAAAACTTCATGAGCAAAGAAAGAAAGTTCATGTTGTATTCAAATAAAATGTATGTTTTTTGTTGTTGTGCGAAAATATGCTGTGTTAATTAATGTGTAATGAATTAATAAATCAATGATGAACAAATCTTGGCAATCGAACCAGCTGGGGCTGTTTATAAAATATTTATCGTTTTATTTTCAATTCAATTTTAAAACCATTGGGCTTTGCCATATCACACCATAGAACTTTGGCTAATGCACATGGACCATCGTACTTAGCTTGTAAAGCCATCGTGGTTTGGCGCAGACTATTGGACTCTGGCAAGACCATCAGAATTTAGAGTCCCATCACACTTTGGAGTCCTACATGTGTATATGATCTAAATTTCAATTGAAAGGTACACATCTTAACAAATCTCTCATAAAATGGTCAGTGAATGAACTTCATAGTCTTTAATTCATTTGAAGAATGATATCCACCTTCATACCTTCTACATTTCATAGAAGACCATAAATGTAGCATTACTTTTATCTCGATCAGTATGATGTACATACATGTACATGTACAACCATAATGAGGAATAGATTAGGCTGGATGCTCATAATCATTTTATAGCATATGTTTCTACATTTGGATAGAGATGAGTTTTATGAATATTTTTTTACAAACATTATGGATTTTAAAATATAATCCTTGTGTTGAAAAAAACATGAAAGATGCAAGGGACCTCCACTGCCCCAAATATTGTTCATAATTTCAGCAATCTGGTGTTAAGGAATTTTTTTTACTTCCTTTGAATGAAAAGAAGTCAAAGTTAAGAATATATATTTTTTAATAAAAGTGTAAATTATACTGCTACTAATATTCAGTATGACAGTATTATACAAAATATAATGGTCATTCCCTTCTACGATGCAAAAGGGCTGACAATTGCACTAACGACTATTTCGATCTTTTACAAAGTGTGTCTGTACAATTGTACATGAATATTCCAGATTATTATGAAAATAGCACCTCTAGCACTTCACATGTATTTCAAGACCACATGTTACCTTTAAACACATATAAAGTACACAAGTCTGTAAAATCTGTATGTTGAATCTGAGGAATTATTCCTATTTCTTTTTGAAAAATGATGTTATAGACTTTTGGTTTTTACCAGGATCAGCAGTGCTTGTCTTCTGAAAAGTCAAGGTAAATCAAGTGTAAAAAGGAATATATAAAATCTTTTTGATTTTTAAAACATTCATTTTCATCAAGTTATATATAAAATTCATTGATGGGTTAAAATTAAATATTAAATCATTCTGGTACCTTTTTTCCATGACTTTCAAAAGCTTTAAAAACCTGAGAGAACAAAAATGAGGAAAATCAATAAACAAGACTTTAAAGATACCAACAACTAGAGAAACTAGACATCATTGAGAGGGTGACCATCTCAAAGGGCCCCACTCATATAATTGACATTAAGATTTAAAGGATTTCAGAGGATTTTGCTTTGACCTTTACATACGAGTTGGAAATTTTCCATTTGGCATAGAACTTTCAGCTCTCTGCACACCCCTTATCTACAGGCATTCTTTTGGTTTAATCGGATCAAGACTAAGCCAATCAAAAAAAAAATTTATGGTCCAAAACTGGATTTTAATGTGACCTGCTATGACCGTCATATTTGACCAAGAAACAAGTTTCAAGGTCACTACACACCCATAACCAAAAAGCATTGTTTAGTGGTATGTGAAAGATAAGCAAGATAGGCAAACAGGACCAAATATAAGCTCTGAACAAAGTTTTTTTGCATGGTCTGATTTGACCTTCACCTAGAAAGAATGTTCACGGTCACTGCCCATCCTTTACCCAAAGCCACTCTGTTGGTAAAGTTTGAACCAAGGGGAGAGAAAATATGCTCCAGACAAGTGATCTCGAATGGACAAACTGATCACTATAGATTGCATGCAGAGCTGGGCCCTAAGTAAAGTACACGTATTAATGAAAATCTAAACCAATAAACAATCATCAATAGTTAAGCTTTAGTCGAAAAGTAACAGTGAGACCATGGGATATGGAGTTCTCCCAGCTACAGAGACAGGTATACCTTTTTCATGGCGGTGGAAACAGCAGCCGAAGAGAACTCTTCCTTGGTCACCCATCGACTGTTTTCCGCGTGAACTTGTGAATCATCCACTTCCTCTTCGGGGACAATTACTGCTTGTACTATGTAGGTCTGGTGAATGTGGGAAAAGATGTGCTCAACCTGAAAACACAATCAAACCAAAGAGTACAGGGCATCAAACAGAAATAAAACTTTCATCAATTCATGTTGAGTAAATGTACAGTATTATTGTGTAGTGTAAAGCTCATTTAATCTTAATTTAATCTAAAAGAGGTCTACTGTATGCAAAAATACTGATATAATGTAATAATAATACATGTATAAACAAGGAGGAAGCCAAATCATGAATACAGCAAACTTTTGTAAAAAAAAAATAAATAAATTGCATACAGCATTCAAAAGCTGATTCCAGACAACTTGATATAAAGAGTGTACTCACATTGCCGACCATTGAGGATTGTGTGGAGGGGAGGAGGGTCAATCCACAGGACTTCTGGAGGATCTCCTGTATTGTGTGACCCACCGCCTCATCAGACTCATCCTCGACCTTCACAGAGGGGAATTCCCACAGACCCGCCAGTAATCCTAACAATGTAATAGCAAAACTGATTGTTTCATTTATTTTTTTAAAATTTTATTCTTAAATTTTTATAAGAAAATGATACCAGGTAACAATTTTTCTTCTTTTGTTCTACAAATGTTATCTTAGAGGACATCATTATTTTTTTTTCTTCAGTATTTACATATACATGTTAATGCATAATAAGAACTAATCATAATACTAGGTAAAGTTTGTACCCCTTTGTCAGCTGTTCCTCACTGACCTTTCTGAGCCCTCCAGGTAATACTGATCAGCCCCCACCCTTCACTGACCTTTCTGAGCCCTCTGTACCAGGTAATACTGATCAGCCCCCGCCCTTCACTGACCTTTCTGAGCTCTCTGTACCAGGTAATACTGATCAGCCTCACCCTTCACTGACCTTTCTGAGCCCTCTGTACCAGGTAATACTGATCGGCCTCACCCATCACTTACCTTTCTGAGCCCTCTGTACCAGGTAATACTGATCAGCCCCACCCATCACTGACCTTTCTGAGCCCTCTGTACCAGGTAATACTGATCGCCCCCACCCTTCACTGACCTTTCTGAGCCCTCTGTACCAGGTAATACTGATCAGCCCCACCCTTCACTGACCTTTCTGAGCCCTCTGTACCAGGTAATACTGATCAGCCCCACCCATCACTGACCTTTCTGAGCCCTCTGTACCAGGTAATACTGATCAGCCTCACCCTTCACTGACCTTTCTGAGCCCTCTGTACCAGGTAATACTGATCAGCCTCACCCTTCACTGACCTTTCTGAGCCCTCTGTACCAGGTAATACTGATCAGCTCCACTCTTCGTCCTCCTACAAAGCACACACACACTCGTCTTCTCTTCTCTGGCTGCCTTCTTACCAGCTTTTCTTGGATAATTCTGGACCCCTTCTCTGTTGCATTTAATAAACATTGTCATATGGCCAAATTAATTTCTTTCAATTTCCTTAAATTGCACTACA
The DNA here is from genome assembly GCF_963853765.1 of Magallana gigas. Taxonomy (NCBI): domain Eukaryota; kingdom Metazoa; phylum Mollusca; class Bivalvia; order Ostreida; family Ostreidae; genus Magallana; species Magallana gigas. The sequence continues at coordinate 13,941,003 of NC_088859.1, read as the reverse complement.
ACTAGCTACTTCAGAGATTACAACAAATTGGAACTTTTATCAAATTATTTTATCAGGTTAATCCTCGATTATGATTGAGTCTGTAAATTTTTTAGCTTTTAGAAAATACATCATCACTACATCTTTTTTTCATACTTTTCATCCCAGGTCTCGTTTTCTGGTAAACACAGATCACATTTGTCAGCAGCTAAAAACAAAGACAATTTTAAAAGGATTTAAGGTAATGGTCCATACCCCACTAGATAAATAAAATGCGTACAGAATTTTTTCATATTTTTCAAACATGTATCTGAGGATATCTTCTCATCAAATTTTACCCTGTTGGGTGGTCCATCGGTATCATAAGAGCTAGGGTCGTTGCTAAAAATAGAACCGATTGCAGAAAATGGCGCTTTTTCATACATAGAGAATATAAGCCTAAGCCTGAAATTTGAATTTCACAAAATCATTTTTTGACTTATATCCTATGTAAAATAAAGGAATTATTATTTTAAATCAAAAATTTTTATGTTACACTTGCTTATTTATCCAAAAAAGATAAATCCGCATACAAATGAGATAAAATGAAATAAATTTTCAAAGAGAATTTAAGCTCTTATAATTTTATTTACGTACAGAATTCTCTAAAATTTTGATATTATTTAAACCTTAACGCCCTTAATCAACTGGAAATAAATTTACCCAAGGGACCGGCCTTTTCAGGATCACAATGGGCGTATTTGGGGTAAAAATCATTAAAATATATATTTTGAAAAAAAATCCGTAAAATTTAAATTGTGCATAGGTTTATTATTTCATCATTCTAAAAAAATATGTTAAAATTATTGTTAATTAGAAAACATGATTTAAACAAACTGTTGATTAATCTGTATTATTTAAACCGCAAAAGATTGTATCTTTGGATATCGGTAAGTATTATGGATCGAGATCGGTATTTAGAAATTGCAGTCACACGCGTGGATAATGCTAACTACCTGATATGCCTTTAAGACAGAACCTCTATTCAACCTTTTTTTAATGGTTTTAAAGACTGTTCTTAAAATGAAATAACTTTTCTTCAGCGCATGATTTTATTTCTAAAAACATTTTTTGTTGTTGAAAATATATCTATGCTCGTTGCTAAGCGAATATAGGATAAAGATGAAATAAGTCAAATTATTTCCCCTTGTGTATTTATCTCCCTTATTTATGCACTGGAATATATATAGATCTCGGTCAGGATTTTATTTTGGATGTTTATGGACTTTCAGGGATTAATGTTCAAAGAATTGGATTAAGTTCAGCCTTGTAATGAATTGATGTTTATGCAGGACAAAAGTAAGCGGTCTATATTTTCAAAACGAGTACTCAATCGACACAACCCAGTCAAATTTTCATTTCGCTGAGTAGACCTAATAGGCTAATTGATTGCAGTTTTCAGGATTTTTAATAGATTTGTTTTGAATTGATTTCTAGATCAGCTTGATTTTTTTGTTTTGAAACACATGTACACCGTAGCGTTAGGTTTCGATTAGATCGGGCACGGAAAAAACGTAATAACGCGTGAATTACGTCAGACGTTGTTTTGTGACGTATGGACAATTACCTTAAAACTCACCAAAGTTTAATAAATAAGCAAAAACATATTAAATTCATGAACCAAAGAACATCTAAAAATACTGTAACCCTAACAAACGATTTACTCCAGATAAAAAAAATAATTCAGATTGGAAATTTTATCCGATATGCCTACCTTTTTCATTTCTTGACATCAATGTTTACAATTTATTGGTTCAGTCGCCACTTACCACATTCTATATCTGCAATGATTGGTCCATTGTTGATTCCGAGCTTGTTGCCATTTCTGTGTTTGTTCTGGTCTACCTATAAAGGGGGGGCTATCATTGGAAAATGACGTCCTTTAATATTGGAATATTGTTTCCATAAACAACTTACAGTAACCAATACCTGGTATCAGTTTGGATCAAAATCCACTTGATTACTATACATCTCTTAGACTTTTGATCAAAATTGAGAAATCAAGCCCATTTTTTACAGGTTGTTAAAGAAACATGCTATCTTGAGGAAAGGACTGCACCAAGCCATAGCATTTTTATCCTATAACATTGTATTTACAAAACATGTTATCTATCTTCTTCAGCTTTGCGACAGTTAGTTTGGTTACTTAAACTTTCCTCTATTTTTTAGCAAAAATGTATACGCTGTACTGATACACACCATCATGAAATGGAAGAAACTTTTGAAATAGTGAACAACAGTGTGATATTATTGCATTCTCATATCCATCATTTTATCTACATTTCCTCCATTGTTACAAACCCTAAATATCTAAAGATTTACCATGGCTCTAGCTAGACACAGGTTCTGTACGGGACAGGAGATACAGCCGGGAGACTTGGGGGTACAAACTGTGGCCCCCAACTCCATCATTCCTTGATTAAAATCAGCAGGGTGGTCTGGGTCTACAATCTCATCAGCCAAACTCCTAAATCCCAAAAACCAATTACAATGGTACACTTTTTTGAGCCATTAAAGTTAAGTCCATGTAAATTTAATGATTTTACAAGTAATCTTACAATGAATTTTTTAATACAAATGCATGTTATCATTATTTCTGTATATCTCTGCCATTGTACCTTTACTATTGGTATATTATCCATTATATGATGGAGTGTTATTACTCATTTTTTACCACAGTTTGTTTTGGACTGGTTGACTTGTGGAATTAGCTCCAATGATCCTCATTCTGCACAGAACTCGAATCACATTACCGTCAACAATTCCTGTAGCCTACAAATGCACAGCAAGTTAGCAACACTTCACTATAGTTACTCAATAAGCAGTTTGAATGAAACAGTACATTTGTTTTGGACCTCGAGAACAAAAAACTAAGGCATTTGTGACCAAATTTACTGTGGAATCATCATAGTTTGTGGGGGACCAATGCTTGTGGCTTTCATGGATAACTCTTGCCCACGAATTTACATCCCCATGAATGTATACACACAAGCATTTGTTGAATACTTATTTAAATTATCACAAACTTGCTACCAACGAAATTACGTCCTAACAAACCAGGAAAATTTTGGCTACCCAAACATTGACCCCCACGAATAAAAATGACTCCACAGTACATGTTCTTCCGTACCATTTTTTTACATTAATATGGGTATACTTAAGACAAAAGAAGCTGTAAAATTATTGCAGTGTGACTATCTTACATGACTCCTTATGGTTACCCTTGGAGTACCCCTCCCCACTCACCTGGCCATAAGCTATGGAGGCTATCGCTCCTGCTGTGTACCTGCCAACCCCAGGTAAGTGTTTCAACAGACTCTCGGCTGTCATTGGCATCTTTCCTCCAAATTCTTTAACAACCTTAAGCATGTAAAGTATGTGTAAGGGACAATTAACATGAAAAACATGATAAGAGGTATTTGTTTAAGCATTCATCCACCAATTATTAAACTAAAGAGAAACAATTTTAAATGGAGGAATCATAATCATTTTGTTTTTCCATTGGACTAACTTAACAAGCAATACTAGCAACATGCCAAAATACCAACATATACTGCTTAATGATTATTAAAGGTTACTAGGTAACCAAACTGACTTCCTACAAACAATGACCTCTAACCTTTTGAGCTCCCTCCAGCAACCTCCTCCCTCTGCTGTAGTAACCCAGACCCGACCACATCTCATTCACCTCCTGAATGTAGTCAAACAACAGATCAACTCAATGCTACAGCAAATTCACAAATCATAAATTTTTTTAAGTATGACACCTTAATTTGAGAAAAAAGAAAATATAACATAGGAACACAAGAAATAATTGTGAATATTTGAGGACATGTACTTATTAAAGTCACTGAACTCAGTCAGCTGTTAGAGGATGTACAGTACTCTACTTTTACATACCTCCAGAGAAGCTTTTGCCAGGTCCTGTAAAGTTGGCCATTTCTACAAGAGTATTTAAATGCGAGGTTCTTAATCAAAATTGTCATTTAATTCTCACATAATGTAAAGCAACTTGCATACAATGCACAGGTACCCTAAGCACTATATGTCTCAAGCAATTCTTTTTTTTTTTTTGAAAGAAAATAAAAATCTGTCTATAGATACAACAAACTTTCATACATCATTAAGGGTACGACTTACCTTCATCCATCTTTTGTAGTACTCAATCACTGTTGCTACCTGTGTCTGCTGTAACATTATCTCAGAGACCCACACTGTGTAAGGAAGGGTTGGAATCAAGTATCAGACACAAAAAAGCCAACACAAATATTACAAATTCGCTGATTGCCGATAGAATTAGGTTACATAATTATATCATAATAATAAAATATATCTAGTGATTAATAACAAAAAGGATGATTTGATAAATGAATGATTCACTAGTTGATATAGTAATCTGAAATTAGTGTTAAGTAATTTAGTGTGTCATGCCTACTGTAACATGCTTATACATGCAATAGACTTAACATTCCGTCCTGTTACATCTGGTGCTGTCATGTCGATCATGAAATGCAAATATCATTTCAGAAGGAATTTTTTTTTTTTTGGGGGGGGGGGGGCGTCTGGGGCCAGATAGCTCAGTTTGTAGAGCATCTGACAATAGATTCTGGAGGCCCTGGTTCAAATCTCAGCTGGTACTTCATTATTTCTCCCATCCTATTACACACCAACTATTATTATTTTTATACGCCAACATCGACACTAGTAATCTAAAATAAAATATCAAACAGATCTATATGGAAAAATTTTAACTTACCTGCGTATGCTCTTTGATCGACATCTGGATTGCTCAAATGATTTCTCCATGGGAGATCCCTTTGGTTTTCTTGAAACCAAGTAACTAATTTCTGACGAAATTCCTTTTTCTCTTCGTTTTTAAAGCTATGGATGGACGATATTGGCTCTAAAAATCATATATGAACTTGATTAACACTGCAATGCTATATTAATAATGGTCTTTCTCCAAACCACTTAATAGTCTATTTTCAAGCAAGAAAATACCCAGTAACTGGTACAATTTAAATTCTAATGTTTCTAGGTTAAGCGAAAACTACAGAAGACTATTTCATATTCACATTTATATCGAGTTTTTCTAAAATTTGGCATTCATACCGTCAGTTTTGCCATCACCATTGTCTCTTTCCTTAAGTTTGCGCTTCACCATCTTACTGCAACCGTTGCCGTGTTATGCAACAACAGAGTAAATGCGGGATGGCGCCAAAATTTTAATCATTCTGTATTCCGATCCCGATCGCAGATAAACACCCCCCCTAATTTTTTATTTAAATCAGAGACATAACTACCTTGTATACATTTTAAATGTTGCTTGTGTTAAATTCAAAGTCTTTATAATAAGATTACTTTAAAGTCCTAAACAAATTACATTTTGTTTTATAATTGTTACATGTAAAAAAAGGAGTTTTAAAAGTACATGTATCTTTTTCTGCAACTTTGTTGAAATGTTCTTATAAACAAAAGAGTAAATATATGTGTAAGTAACTTATACCTTTATCAATAACTCATTGTGAAACAATGAATAATCTCAGGGAAAATCATATTGAAGTGTGGAGGGTTACCACATTCCAAATAAAATAATTGATAAGAAAATTCAAACAAATTTTTTTTTCTAATTTTAGATTAGATTATTCTTTATTCATACTAAATCTTCTTATTACTGTCTACCTTTGCCAAATCTGCCAATTCAAATACAACATATATATTAAAATATTTGCTCTCCAGAATCAAAATTAAAAAAACAAGCAAAATGAAAATGTTAAATACTTTAATGTGCATAATTCTACATCTACATTATCTAATGTATGTAACAATACATATCAAAACAACAGATAATTATGATTAACAAGTACAAGAAATATATGTACAGTATACCAGTACATGTTTTTAACCTGAACGTTTTCCAATCAACTACCAATATATAAAGTTACAGAAAATACATGTACATAAAGCAATACTGATTCTTTCATAGATATCTAAAATGTGTCTAAAATATTTTTAAAAACTCAAATAACAAATTTGGAACATACATGTACAATGCAAAGAGATTACATAACAGTAGTACTGATAAGGCAAACACTTTCCCTTATGATTGCATATTTTGTACACAGAAAAATCAAAGCCCTGCAGTTTGTTTTGGAAGCACTCACAGGTGTTTTAGATAAAACTTTCATTGGCTGAATTAGAGACATCCATCCAGATTTATTTATTAAAAGTTCACTTGATGAGCACAGATTTCAAAGTTGACTTGATGAGAATTGATTCCATTGTCCACTGTAGGCAAACTCCAAGGTCACTCAGTGAAGGCCTCTCTTATCTGGTTCCACCCTAAGCCTATTTTAGTGTGATATTTGTCCACCTGAATAACAATACATAAATGTATATTTCTATCCATACACATATTCTTTAGAATAACATTTTTTTAAAAAGTTCCTTTAATTGAAGGATTCTTCCAAAAATTGTTTTTTATATCTTGTAGTTTGGTATATGCATATGTAACATTTGAGTAAAGATTATGGTTTGAGAAACATTATGGTAAAGACCTAGTAAGTTGTCAGAACTTGTGTCCAAACCATTTGTATATGTATTTTATATATATGTATACAATAAAATATGTTCAAATCAAAACATTTGAGCATTTCTATGAACTTACCACTGCCACTATTTCAGAGTAAATTCCCATAATGCACTTGACTTTTTCCTCATGAGCCCGCTGCTGTTCCTGTAATCCTGCCACAAGTTCCCATTTCTGCTCCTCTAATGCCCGCAGGCCTTTCTCTTTGCTGCTGAATTGCTGCATCATCATGGATAACTGCCTGCAAAAGAAATAAACTCAGATCATAAACAAGATGATTAAATCTTTCTTTCAGGATATCTACAAGTTCAATGTAATAAACTTACCAATATGGCTATTAAATTGTTTTAAAAATCAACATGTTTTATGTTGGTAATCTTATTCTTTTCTATGAAACAAGTACTTTTATCAAGGGTGATCTTTTAAGGGATAATTCAATTGTCCCCAAAAAGTATATACTTAGAATGACATATTTCACCCCAAACACATTTCCCCCAAAGTTTGAGAAACATTTTTTCCCACAGAACATATGTTCTGTATATTCTTCTTTAAGGTTGTTCACTTACTCTTGCAACTGGTTTATGGTCTCCTTCATCCCCTTCTCTTTGTTCTGCTGCTGTAGTGAGAGCTTGTACAGTTTCTCCTGTCTATTTGAAACGTTTTCTTCAACCATCTCAATCTTCTTCCTTAAATCCTTCAGGAGGTCTTTATTATCTGCCAACTTCTCCCGAAAGGCAGTTATCTCATTCGCTTTTGCTCTAAAATATTTATGAATATCATTAATCCCAGCAGAAAAAACACCAATCCCAAAAAGTTGAAATTAAGGTGCAGTATTAGAAGGGTTCATTTTAATTGAAAAACTACCTATTTTCTTTCCTGCATTTTCAATTAAATGTGAAATAATCCAGCAATACAGTAATTTTTAATTAGGATGTATCAATTCTCATAATAGAATATGGAAACACAGATACATGAGTTTAAGCTCCCAATAACTTACTCAGCAGCATCCATGTCCACTTTGATGCCATGCAACAGTTTGATGGCTTTCTCGCTGTTTGTGATGGAAACTTTGAACTTCTCCACCTGCTGCCGCTTGTTATCCAGCTGCTGCCGCTTCCTCTCCAGACTCCCGTGTAGCTCCATCAGGTGCTGCTTCATCGACTCCTGTTCTTCTCTCACCTTCTCGGGTGACTGAACAATTTTATGACTCAGCTTTTGTCCTTTCTCTTCTGCTTGAGTGATGGCAAGTTTGATCTTATCCTGTCAGTATAAATGTCCATGTGCAAACAAACAATCTCAAATTAAGTGATTCCAGGTCATCTACATGTTTAGGAAATTAGGAGATAATATACAAAGGTGTAATGCCTGCAGTTCAATCCTTTTCTATGTACCGGTATATATACTTGAATAAAATACTTATTTGAAAATCATATTTAAGTACCACAAGTTTGACTATAAAATTCATTTCTTTATGCATGTACGTTCAAAGACTTCAGCGTGGAATTGTCTCACCTTGTGTTCGACCTTTTCTGCTAGTCTGGCCTTGACCTCCGTTGCAGCTCTCTGCTTTTCGGCCTGCTGTTTGAGACGTTCTTGGAGTTTTTCATTTAAGACATCCAACTGTTCTTGGACCTGTGAGAAAGAAAATTTCAGAATTCAAACAAAATTCAATTGCTAACCTTTTGCACACTTCATAACTTTCATCAATGAACTGTAAATAATTTTATTCCAAACATTTACAACTTTCTGATTTCAGCTTTTTATTTTTTTTGTCATGAATACAGAACTTATAGTGCTATTCATTTACTCATTTGAACAAAAAACCTTTACTTGAGTAGAAACTACATTATTAACCTTGGCAATTTCTGGATCATGCTTTGGTTTTTCAGCCTTCAATTCTTTGATTTTTGCCTTAACTTGATCTCGTCTATCAATCAGGTGATCAAATTGATCTCGAAATCTGTTCTAGGAAAATAAAGTAAAAAAAAAGGTAGAGCATTCAAAATCATATATATACTGTATACAATCAAATATTTTACTTGCACATAAATGTTTACATTATTACAGTATATTAAATTTATAATATTAAAGTTTAATAGGATCAATACAATTAAAGAGAGAGAGAAAGAAAGAGAGGGGGAGAGATTTGATTATACTGGTAATATTAAAACACTTTCACAGGCTCTTTTTGTTTTTGTCATGTTTTAACTTACATTCTCATCTTTTAAATCCTGGTAAATCTGAATTCTGCCTTGTTGAAATTTGATAAAATTAATGACACCACACATGATCTTCAGTACTCTGCTAGCAGCTGAAAAATAAGATACATGTATTGCAAGTTTATTTATACATGTTAATCTAAAACTGAAATCAAAGCACATATTTCTCAAATGCAAGATGCCATTTAGGTTCAGCAAATAATAATAATTGTTTGACTTCATAGACTCACATGGTTCCTTGACATCTTTAACAGAAAAATCAGGAATTCCACAAGATGATAAAATTCTTTTTCTGAAAAAGAATTCAAAAGTTAATGTCTACCGGTAATATTTGTCATTGCTTAAAAATTGAGTTGATTTTTTTTTTCATATAGTTAATCAATTTGTTATGTTTGGAGAGCTTTTTGAAATTTCACACTCATATCTCATCACTGAATTATGCAGAGACTTGTGAAGATTGTTTTCTATGTTTAAAATAGCTTACTTTATCAAAATTAAAAAGTGATTTATGAATGTATACATACAGAGAAAGAGAAAGGATCACAATCTCAGTGGCCTCGTCATACAGCTCAGGGAAGTCCATCTCATCTGAGACATACAGAGTTTGCTAAAATTATAAGCATGACACAAGTTCAAATATGAGTTATTACAGCTCTGACTTAAGTTCAATCATCATTGCAAGCCACAATGACACGCTAATTCCTTTATTTGATGCATCCCAAGGGTTTGTCAGAAGTAGAATAGACACTAAACCATGGTTTATCACAATGATGTTATAAGTCTTGCTTATTGTAAATTGGCTTTATATTAAAAAAATTTCATTCAAATTTCCTACAGACTGAATAGGTAGCTGTACATTTTTAATTTATTTTATACATGTATAATACTGTGGAATCATCAATGTTCATGGGGGATCAACGAATTTACATCCCATCGAACGAATATACAAGCATTAGATTAGTACTTTATCAAAATTGTCCTGATTACCCAACCAACAAAATTACATATCCACAAACCAGGAAAATTTTGGCGTCCCATGAATAAAAATGATTCCACAGTATTACATGTATACCTATTCTGTAATAAAACTCAGCTGTACCTGTAGTATGTTTTCAAAGGGGACTCCTAATAAAATCTCAACTAGTCTCGAATAAATCTTCTGCCATCTCTGGCTCTGTAATAAAGTAGAATATAAAATACAAAAACTGTAAATGTAGACCACATGTTGTTTGTCACTTGAATCCAAAATGACAGAAATGTGTAAAGTATCACTTCTTCTATGTCACATTTCTCAAAGATATGATATGTAAGTTAAATTTTCTGTTTGCTGGTGAATATCATGCAGATTGTCAAATGGGGAATAACTGTACATTATCTGTATACTGTAATTTCTGTACATGTATTTACAGACAGTATATCAAAATGTTATATCCAGTGTTCAATCACTGCAGCATTCAGAGCTGAAATCTGGTCACAAGTCAACACGAGATAGAATAAAAACTTTTAATTATTTCATGAGCGATGTCCACCACCTATTGATCGAGTCAAATGTGATAAATTGAAATAGTAATACTAAGGACATGTAAAAAAGACAAACTCAGTACATGTAATGAAGTTCCTTGAAAAACAGACATGTTCAAATCACATTACATGTACCTATAGAGTTACCTACCTCACGACTATACTTGTAGCATAATATATAGTAATTCTACTTACTGTTGGCTGTTTGAAGTCCTTCTCCTCTAGCCCAGGTAAATCAATGATCATATTCAGATCCTGAACAAGCTGACTGGGTGTGAACATAGGAAAGGAGTACGGTGTTTTATCTTATGGGAAAAAAAATGAGAAAAAGCATGAAATTCTTGTTCATTTGTCATTTTGTGAGACCAACTTATTTGACACTGTGAGTACAAGGGTATTACTGGTACTTTGTTTAAAGTTTTTATCATTCCAAAGTCAAATTTGAATATGTGCAAATTTGTGTTTACATACAGTGACATAGACCAATCAACAAAGTAAAGGTATTTGGGGCAAAACTAACTGCATGTTTTAGACTTCTGTACATCCAAGAATAAGGTCTGTCTCAAGTTAGCCATTTCCATCACATTTTTATGATTTTAACAGATATACACATACTTGTCAAAGAAGTACAATTGAAATCGATGAAAGGGAAAAAAAATCAAGATTTCATCATTGTCATGTCATCTTTTTATACCCAAAGAAATTCAGAGGAACTTAAACAAATTTCTTGCAGACTACTGAGATTTGTAATGAGAAAATCTAAAATAGTCCTAATTTCTTGCCATATATGTTAAACAGGCCTCTGAATTTCTATCAATAAGCCGTTAAATGTTTGAGAACAGAGAGATATATACCAGGTGAATTTATAGCGAGCGCGCGCCGGCGAGAACCAGTGTGTGCCGCAAAAAGAACGAGCTAAACCTACATTTCATCAAACAAAATTTTTTGTCTACGTCCCATAATGCTCTATAATGTTTTCACCTGTGGTACTATGCCAAAAATGGCCGATTTTTAACTCGTAATTTAAGGTGTCTTAAGGTTTGAAGACCGCATATGCTTTGGCGAGACTCAAGAGATTTGTTAGTTGCTTCTATACCTTCGTATTGAGTCGAGATACGTAAACAAAGACGAACAAAGTTATGGATGACGTCACAATGCTCTCGCGCTATATTTCCCGCGATAAATTTAGAGGTGGATCAAACATCTGTTATGCGTGTACTAGCTATTTCAGTATAGACTGCGATACCTGTCTCATTGATATATGATTTGTTTTTTTTTTAATATAGAGATTACTTAAATAAATATATACTAGCAAGAGCCATACTTTACTGTCATATCGATTCATTTTTTTAGCTAAATGTGCATGCATTTACAGTAGGCAGGTAAGTATATGAGTATATCAGCAGGGAGGAAATAAACAATAGGATATTTTGAACTAAATAAAAAGGAATAAAGAGAAAAAATAAACAGTTAAAAAATTTATATAGATATTGCATGTAGTCAAACCATAAAATTTAAAAGTGGGAAATTACACACCTACAAACAGGAACTGTACACACACTCTCTCTCTCTATCTCTCTAGGGGTAGGGGATTGCGCTGTATGTATCATGACCATTAGAATTAGTACATTTGCCCCGGCATATTTATTGTAGAGAAATAATCTCTCAAAAATTCTTTGACGTTCGTTGATACCTAAATAACACTATAGGTTGACAATGATGCAAGATATGTGCAATTCTTGCTGCGCTTGCCAGAACGGTAGCACCGTAAAACATATTATATAGATAGGGTATATACCTCTCTGTTCCCAAACGTTTAACAGCTTATTGATAGAAATTCACAGGCCTGTGGCTTAAACTTAACGATCGATAAACAAGGTAAAGACCAACGCCAACATGGTCCATAGGATTACAGATGTTTTGAGAAACAACGGATACTTCTTCTATGAAACCAATGAAAATAACTTTTATGATGACCAAAGAAAGAAAAGTTTAGACTTCAGGTCGTCAAACTAAAGGGAATTTCATCCTATTAACTCTTACCCATTTTCCCTGTTTCAAAATACGCGGTACGTGGATTTAAAATTAATTTTTCACAAAACGAAAAAAAATGTGGAAGACCTTTTTTTATAAACTTTTTCATATAAATGCATTAATAAAATAAATCTAGCGATTTTTTTTAAATGACATGAGTTAAAATGCTTGCATTATTTTGTATTTAAAATATTAATTATTTGCGTTTTTATTTTTTTAAATCAGAAAGGTTTGGCTATTTGCCACAAATGCCATAAATGAGTCTAAAATTATCATAACTTGCTTTGTTAGGAAAACGACAAAATTTCTTTTTCAGATGACTATTTGTGCTATTTTAATGTTATTTATAAGATTAAATATTGCTTTATGTGCCTTGATATACATTATATATATATTTTTAACAACATGTATACACTATTTTATTTCGATCGGGTTCGTTTATCAATGAAAGTGAAAGTAGAAGCATGGAAGACGTGAATAACGTGTTGGATATCGCAAAAGACGACAATCTTTACGGTGAAGTCATCACTTTAGCGGACTCTACTGCCGACGGAACGTTTCTAATACATCATTTTCTGTCGTTCTTTCTAGGCAATAATCGCCCAGTATGTTTTGTGTCGCTGTCGCAGTCATTTGGTCACCACAAATCAGTGTGTCAGAAACTTGGCGTTAGCTTAACTCAGAAAATTGAATCGTCACATCTGAACTTTTTCGATGGTCTCAAAGTGTTTGGAAACAGGTTTCTTGATACTCAACCTGAGAATGTTGACATTTCAAATACCACTTCTTTGCAAGGATTTTATAAGGCCATTAAAACTAACTACGAAGATCTTCAAGACAAGAATAAGGCACCGCCAGTTGTCATCGTTGACAGCTTGAACGTTTTGCTTAACATTGGGTACCAAGTTAAAGAAATTAGTGCTTTTGTACAATATCTTTGTCACCTTATCTCTGGGCCAGGTTGTGATGCAAGAGGGACGCTTATTACATTTTTGAGCATTGGGGAGAATGGTTTGGATGAAGAGACAAGCTTACTTTGGAGAAGTGTTGTACATATGAGCAATATGGATGTTCTTGTGTCTGGTTTAGAAAGTGGCTACTGCAAAGATGTTCATGGAAAGGTGACGAATCTTTTGTCTTTTCTATGGTGAATCATTTTAAACAAACCAAATAATGCACTACACTTTTATACATATTGTGATATATGTTCAAAATAGCACATTGTTTGTAAAAACTCTTTGACTGTATTTTATCATTTTACTCTACACTTCTCTAGCAATGAAAGCTGGACCCTACTTACAGATAGTATATCTTCCCACAAAATATCAAGGAGTTAATAAATGCATTTGTATTGATATACCTCTTGCAGTTTGGTAGGTTTTTTACACAAATTCTCTGATCATATGTCTTTATTTTTTAATTTTTCTTTTTTTCAGATTGAAGTAAAAAGAAGAAATCTTTTGAAAAAGAATTCTCAAAAGACAATGCAATTCAAAGTAAATGATAAATCCGTCAATTTTTTTGCCTCAGGAATGTCAAGAGCTGTGCTCGGATAAAATGGAAAATGAATAGATTAAAAATAAAATGAAATGTAATAATGCATTTTATATTTTCTTTACTTATATTCTTTGACCAATTTAACTCCTTTTTACACCTTTCTACCCATTTACTTTTACCATTACAAATGTTGAGGTTCTTATTTTCTCCCTCATTTTACTCCTTATAAAATAATTATTTTCTTTATTAATTTATTGAAAATAAGATGAAAACAGATTTTAGAATTGGTGTGTTTGTTTCAAATCACATTTATTTCCATTAATTCAACATGCTTGTATAATAAAGATTTTAAGAATACAAAAAAAACCAAACTACTCCATATTAATTTGTCACCAAATGAAATAGTTTCTGATGCACAGAATGAATTCCAGCGCGTTAGATCCTACAAAGAACAAATCCACATTCATTATCTTCATTGGTCTATTTAAGGAGGCTAGATGGTCAACAAAATACTAGTAACCATCAGATCAACCTTAAATGTTTGAAAATGGTTTGTTTAATATCTAAAACTATGATTAAGTAAAGAAAAGTTCCATATACATGTATGTTCACTAAATGTTTTCCTTCATCTGTATACGGAGACCTTTTATTGTTTTAACTGTACAAACTTCTTCTGGTGGAATCAATGGTCCAATATATATACATGTATATATATATATATATATATATGATGCCATCGCTAGTTTGTATTCTGAAACCTTCTCACTTGTATGTCAAAACAATGTTCATACCAATTGGTTTCTGTTTTCAAAGGGAGACAATGCGTCATTGATTCTCTCTATTCTATTGAAATAGTATATGCGGTAGAGATTAAATGTGATCAAATGTGATGAATTTGATACAGCAAAACTTTCATCAAGGTACCTTAAATAAAAATTCAGAATAGGAAATGAAGAGTAAAGTAATTATGCAGGCTTGTAACATCGTTTTTGAAAGTCGGGACCAGACTCATCCAAAAAAGAAAAAAGAAAAAAAGGAACTTTCCAATATCATGAAAATCCTAATCCGGGGCTGCTGCGTGCCTGTTTTAGAAATCAGTATTGATATCTTCAATATCATTAACTTCAATATAGCGACAGAAGTTCTTGGTGGGAGGGGGGTTGGAGGTAAGCCATAAAGAGCAATTATTTCCAAAAACCATAACTATAATAAGTGGTTTTTGTCAACAAATTAAATTGAATAATGTTAAATTTCACAGATCTATGCGTTCCCAGAGGCGCTGGCTATGCATGTTTAGAATATGGAACAGATTGATCCAAATGAATGGTGACCGTCTAACGAACAAAAGTTTTCATCTGGAGTTATCACATCAAAGACACATGATGGTGCTGCATTTCAAAATTTTATATGTGTTCCTATATATTTGATTCAGGCACGCATCATCAGGGGAAATTTATAAGGAATAAGGAATCAATTTTGGTCGGGGCGTGATCAAATCCAATAAAGCCTGAATGATAGATTTGATCAGGCCCCGACCGAAATTATCACCTCATAATATTCAAAGAATGATTCCTTATTACTTATATTTATATAATTTTAACCATCTTACGATTATATATTTAAATAAGGAATCATTCTTTGGGTATCATGAGGTGATAATTTTGGTCGGGGCGTTATCAAATCCAATAAAGCCCGAAGGGCTTTATGATAGATTTGATCACGCCCCGACCGAAAATATCACCTCATAATATTCAAAGAATGATTCCTTATTACTTATATTTATATAATTTTAATTTAATGATAAAATATTTAAATATAAATAAGCAAACCCCGCTGGCGCCTCAATTTCGCGTCATTTGTATTATGGGTTATATAGTACAAAATCGATACATAGTGTTATCACAGGCAAGGACACTGGGAAATGTAAATATAAAGATATACATAAAAGGTTTGAGTCTTTATTGAATATTCATTTATTATTACGAATTTTATTTATTAAATCACTTTTCTGAAAATGAGATGTTTCGAGCTGTGATGTATGCTTGAAAATGCACTAGATAAAAAAAAAACAGTAGCATGCATGTTTTCATCATAAAAAAAAATTGCAATTAATTGTTATTATTAAAGTCTTACTTCACTATAACAATAAAACGCTATCATGGCGATTCATACGAGTATGAAGATACTGAAAAACTAACACTGCAGATAAAATACCCGTTTTACTCGTACTAAGTCCTGTTGAGATATTTGTCACGGTACTCGATTAAAAGTCAGTCTCATCTTTTCTACGGATCTTTACAGCGAATTACAGAATACCGGTAGAGTTTTCAATAGCTTGTTGGATTGCTCAATAGGGTATTCAATTTGGTCAGCAAGGTATCACATCAGGTTTAAATCTAGGTCCTGTGTTTACCCAAGTGTAGATTGTTATTTTGCACTCAACCCATTCATTTGGCACAAAGAAAACCTCTAGAACACTCTCTCCTATTGTTAGCTATTCTATTCATAGACTTTTAAAAAGAATGTTCACCTGGACAGCACTGGATTCTATAGAGCATCAATTCTGCTTGGAGTAATTTGAATTTTGTTTTTCCAAAAATTTAATTCAAAAGACATTTCTGAAGAAACAAACAAAAGAGAAAAGCATAACCTTAAGATTTACGGAGATATTTTTTTCCTGCAAAAAATCATTAGACATTTTGGTTCCCCAACTCCTGGTGCAAATACAGCACTAAGAGTATTTTTGTGTTGTGACTGCTTAATTAGTTCAGACTTTTATAGCAGTAATGTAGGATAACAGGGAGAAACAAAAAAGGCCAAAATGTGCAAATGTTTACTAGATTAACTCACTTTATCACTGTCATACCTGAGTAATCACATGACCTAGATTTAAACCTAATGTGATACCTTGCTGACCAAATTGAATACCCTATTGAGCAATCCAACAAGCTATTGAAAACTCTACTGGTATTCTGTAATTCGCTGTAACTGATTCTTGGCCCACAGAACTGCAAGTGCTCCTAGATAATGCTCCTGTCACACTGTCACGATTTATACTGCGATTGCCTACGAATTACTAACAGTTAAAAATCGCCATTATTCGCCAGGTCAGTCTTGCGATAATTCTACTGACGGTGCTTTTTTTCGAATTTAGTACGACTCGACTACGATATCTGCTCAACAATATTCGATGTTTGTGCGATAACAGGACGAGTTGTGGCGATTCATGTACGAATTTCGGCGATTAAGTAACGAACGCTTTGAGATATTTCTACGATCAGGTAAGATGAAAGACGATTTTTATACGATGCTCTTACGAATGAGTACGAAATTGTACGATTGATACACGATATTACCACGAATAAATACGAGGGTTTATGATTATATATCTGATGGGTTAATTTATAAAATTATTATTAAACAAATTAATGATTGCTTATTTGCATAAAATACTTATCTGGAAATATTTTTTTTATTTCAAACATAAGATGAATAATATTGATATATATTATTAAAGATGTATGAAAACACGTACAGGTAGAAGTGTATTTGTGAGTTAAGATTGCCAACAAAATATTTATTGTGACTACGTTTGCAATTTTGAGTAAAAATGTTTTATAATTTGCTGATAGACTTTTTTTTTCACAGTATTTATAAACGAACAAGAATATCGTGATATTGTTTTAGTTCATGAATTGTTTAAATAATCATGAAAGTGGCAGCAGTATTGTTTAATTTTTCCCCTGAATAAGATTATCAATGGAGAACAAATTTCATTTATTTAGAATGAAGAAATTACAAATATATGTAAAATTTCGAAAGGAAAGATTCTGTAATAAACGTACATAATTACTAAACGACGTACTTAGTGAAATAAGGAATACTATCGCGAAACACTAGCGAGTCTCGTATTTTCTTACTAACTCGTAGTTCACTCGCAAGGTTCTCGTACTGCACTCGCCCCTAATCGCCTGTTATCGTATTGTATTCGCATCAAATCGAGCTACATTCCCATTCACTCGGAGGACACTCGGGGAAGACTCGAGAAACAATCGCATCACCTCATACAATACTCGGGGTAGATCGTAGGATATTCGTAGCATCAAAAGTTCTGCAAGTTTTGCACTCACTGCACTTGTACACTGTCACAGTAAATCCTTGACATTCGTAGAACACTCGCAAAACTTCGTGGTACTTGCGATATTACGAGCTATCCTGCGAGCTTCCCCGAGTATCCTACTAGTTTCTGGGAATGTTTCACGAGTCTTCCACGAGTGTTCGAAGCTTATATAATAATGAGTAGGAATATAGTTTGATTTGATGTAAATGCAATATGAAAACAGTTAGGGAGGTGTCTGAGGTGATTGATGGTAAGTGCAAAACGAGAACTATGAGTTAGTACGCAAATTCGAGAATGGTAAGTGTGTCGCAATATTCTTCTTCTTTTGGTTACAAGGTACATCGTTCAGTTACTTCATAAGTTACTTACAGAACCTAGCATACCGAAAATTTACATATATATATACGTATAGTTTCTCCTTTCTTCTAGAAATGAATTGTGTTCTTTATTTATAATCTTATTCAGGGAATAAATCAAATATCGTTGCTAATTGTGTCATGTTTATTTCAACAATTCATGAATTAAATGAATATCACGATCTACATGTTATAGGACAACTACAATAAATTAAACGTCAGTCAACAAATTATTAGAAAAATTTTAATTCACAAATGCGAACACTGTCACGCTGTAGATTTCGTTGTTATTTACATCCCCTTAAACGTTTTTTATATATATAACTTAAAATCTCAATATGAACTGTTTTATGTACAAACATTATTTTGCATGATAATAACTTTTTCAATTAACACATCAGATATATATTCGTAAAAAAAAAACTCGTAACTATTCGTAGGAATATCGTGTACAATTTCGTAGTTACTCTTAGGAGTATCGTATAAAAATCGTCTTTCATCTGCACGTTAGAATGAAGATAACGTTCAACGTGCTCGTTACTAAATCGTACATAAATCGCCATAATTCGTACTGTTATCGCACACTCGTCTTACATTGTCGGACAGACATCGTAGTCGTGTTGCAAGACTGGCCTGACGAATATTGGCGATTATTAGCAACTCGTAGGCAATCATAGCATAAATCATTCACGAGAGTGTGACAGGGCCTTAGGACCTACAGATTCGAAAACGGTAAACACGCTACCAACTGCATAGTTGGAAAAAAGTATTTCATACAGAACAGGTCCAATGTACTAGAAGATCGATATACAAAATAGAATATGAGGTAAATAGTTTGGACGGGGTTATGTTACATGAACAAATAATGAACAATTGTAAATTTATTATTAATAACGCTTTAGACAATCGTTACATACAAAGTCAGTTATTATTTTGCAATAAATGAGCAAAATTGGTATTCTTAGATTCGTTCGAGAGCCAGTAATTTGTTGTTATAGTTTGAAATAGCTAAGACTGATAAGGAAATATTGAATAATGAATCAATCTGTTGTTCTTTAAACAATGTAACCAATGAAAACCCATGCTGTAGAAAACTGTCATAGGCACGAAGCCGCGGATAATCCACAAGTATGCACTTGCGGGCCTGTGAAAAAGAGAACTGAAAGCAATGGGTCGTTAATTATTTATCACAAACCGTACGAATATGAACACAATATGCATATACTTAAACTCTAAACTCCAAGAGTTTAAAAACCGTGTCAATTATAGATGATTATACAGTTGAACAACATCGCAACGTCCAGATATCAGGATTAGTCGAGAGAGCAAGGTGAATAAATGAACAGTACTTGACTGATGAGACTGTAGTCGTAGACGAGAAGGGGGCATTCATGTAGGTAGGTGGAATCATGTGACTTTTCTTGCCAAGTGAGCGTGTTGATCGAAGCGCACTCTCACTACATGTATACGTTATCATCCTCTCAACGTCAGCGATCCTGATTTTTCTCGTGGGTGTTTGAACTCAGGACCCCCGACGTTGTCAGGATAGTGCTAATTTAACTGCAGGTCTGTAGCTTGCTTCCGGTCTGACAAAAAATTAGGATGAAAGACGTCCCAGATCGTCCATCCGAATATTTTCAGACCGCAAGCTACAAGCCTGCATAAAGTACGCGACATGCCAAGACTGCCTCAAATCTTCTGGTGATACTGCGATACAAAAAAGTAAATTATTACATTAAATAGTTCATTTTCGGTGATCTGACGGGAACGGTCAGATATAAGTTTTCTCTGGCCTTTGTTGAACAACCTTGCGTTAACTTTCTTTGAATTTTCATCTCATTCTCTCTCAAGAAGCACTGGAATAATCTTGACAAAACTTGTCACGAAGCATCCCCCCTTTTTAAAAATGTTGGTGTTGTTTTTGTTTTGTTGCTGTTGTTTGTTTGTTTTTGTTTTTTGTTTACAAAGAAATACCTAGAGTATTGTTGTGTGTATCTCGTGTTGTGATGCAGTGATCTACAAGAACAATAAATGAACCAAAAGTTCAGAAGCAATGGGGAATTCATACAGTTTTTGATAGAATTGAATAGGAAACTCTTTTCTCCGGAAACAATAATAAATAAATCTTTAAGCAATGAAGCGAACTTGTCAATTTTAATCAGAGATACTCCTATTAGTGGTCCAAGATTGTTCGTATCTTACTTGAAAGGACTTAGACACATTGCCTTACGCGAGGATTGTAGCCCAGAGGCCCTTTTTCTCCTCTCAAAAAGCGCAGTTATTTAGGTAATCGCACGTACGAAACTTTCACCTCTTTATTTGCTTCAACGCCAGTAGTTGTTAGATCCCATCCCATCGTAACATTTTGGTACCTGGTAAAACATTCTTTTAGGATTTCGCTCGGGGTATGGGATCCCCTTCATATGGAATGTGCGGATCCAATAAAAAATTTCCGGGGTTGGGGGGTTGGGAGGGTTCCGCAGGGCATTTTTGTTTTGTTGGGGGGGGGGGGGGGGGGCTATTTTGTATTTTTCCGGACCCCCCCCCCCCGGGCCCCCCTCTAGATCCGCACATGTAGGGAATTACTTGTTCATCATGCAGTATTAAATTACAGGTTGTCAATGATACACGGAATGTCTCTCTACCTTATTTCATCACTTGCCACTTAAGCTTCATTACTTTCTGTAAAAAAAATCAAGAATTTCAATATTTAATTTAAATAAGTTTCAATGATTTGTTATTTACATACTGTTAAATTGTAGAAAGATGGGGAAACAAAGTAGCAAACTGAAGCCCGAAACATTAGAAGATCTAAAAACACAGACCAATTTCAGTGATGCCGAGCTCCTAGAATGGTATAAAGGATTTTTATTTGAATGTCCTACAGGAGAACTCTCCGTAGAAGAATTTCGCAATATATACAGAAAACTTTTCCCACATGGAAATGCAGAAAAATTTGCCGAACACGTCTTTCGAGCGTTCGATGAAAATCGAGATGGAAAACTGGATTTTCGAGAGTTCATGTGTGCAGTTGGAATCACTTCTCGGGGAACAGTTGAGACCAAAGCAAAGCTTGCCTTTAGGATATATGACTTAGACAAGGACGGATACATTACTGAACATGAAATGACGGAAATTTTAAAGGTAAATTCAGAGAGAGAGAATATTGTATAGTTTTAATGCAATGCACCTATATTATAATTATTTTAATCCACTTTAACCCAAGATGAAATATTTAGGTGAAGTTTAACATTAATTTTGGGTACCCTTCAGGCCATGTACAAAATGACAAGAGAATCCCACAAAGGCGGCCTTTCAGCAGAAGAGAAAACGAAAGAAATCTTCATGAAAATGGACAAAAACCAAGATGGAAACCTTTCTATGCAAGAGTTCATTAAAGGCGTGCAGACGGACGTCTCCATTTTACGCCTCCTAACCAGTGCCTCAAACACAGGTTGAATGGGGATCATATCTTTATACATGTTATCAAAGTTGTCGCACATTATGTTATATTTATGAGAATTAATTATGTACAATGGTCAAAGTGAAACATGTATGTTTCTGATGATTTCATCTAAAAACACTCTTGTACAGTGTGAATACAATTAACTTCTACAGAGGAGCTTTAAAATACCAGATGCCAGTAACCTGGTTGTATCACTTTTAAGATGAACTTAAACTGGAAACTGGTTTTAAAATCATATAGAATTATCCAATACTGTAAGCAAACTTTCATATGCTGCATTTATTTTGCAATTTTCCAGTTATAATCTGGTTCACAATGACTGATCTTCATGACGAAGTCCCATAGGGCTGAAAATATTTTCTCCTATGCGATTAAGTGTTGGTTTACAATATTACTTGTTCATAATACAGACGCTTTATTAATCCCGGTGAAGACATGCGAGTTCAGAACTAAAGTGTCTGGATTAACAAGACTCAACTGTATGTTCAAACATGCATGAATTTCTAGCCTGAATTTGTAATGCACTATTTAACATTTTACGTCATCTCCAGTCAGTAAAATGATATATTTTTGATGAGTTCCATACTAACAATTTATTTGTGTAAATGATATACTGGAAATATATGTAAATTATCATAATGGACAGGTTAGTTTTAAATCCCCAGAGTAGCTGACACTCTATGTTGTACATTGTAAATAACTTTTGAGGAAAAAATACCCATCACAAGTCTTTTGTATACTTTTAATCAATAACAGCACATTCTATAAAACTGCATTTCAATTGTATCAATATTGCACTTCAATAAATCATACAGTACACATGATTCAGCGGTTTATGAACTACCAAGCAATATAAAGTCATAAATAAGTCAAGCTCTCATTCGATCCATTTCCCAGGATGAAAGACAAATCAAATGCGACTGCATCAATAAACTTGGAGGAATGAACTAGTCTTGAAATACTGGTAAACTTTATAAAAAAAAAGTTAATTACTAAAACTATTATCAAGCTGGTATATTGTTTTCTTCTCTGGGGAATACACAAAATTTTTCATTTAGTGTATCCTCACATACTGGTAAAACCGTTAAACAAATAGAAGAGACACAACATCCAATTGATAAATATCAAGTTACGTCCCTTGAAAGCCTTTATTTGAGTCACGGGATCAGCCGGGGATTATCTACCATGTCAGGGATTGGAGTCGTTGTAGATAAAGACAGAGGCTAATTCATCATGTTCGTAGGTTCTTTTCAGGAAATTGTCAGTTATTCTAAGTCCTGATATTGTCTAAAAAAGAAAGAAAAAAATAAAAAAATTTATTGAAAAAAAAAATTCTTTTGACTGATGGAATGCAATATAAATGCATCTGAGCACATAAGAAGAGTTTTAGCTATAAATATTTAAAATATACTGTATACAGGATTATTTTTGCCCTTTTACACTTGCAAACTGTTTTGCCCTGTCTTAAATTCACCCAGACACAATAAAGAAAAATTGATACTCTTTCTATCAATAGTTATTTGATAATTGTTTTGAAATAACCTAGTCTTAAATTCACCCACTGACATCGAGGGTGAAAGGGGCGAAAATAAAATGGGGGCGAATATTTCCATGTATGCAATAATGCTTTAAACTTCCATTTTACACATTATTCTCTCTCAAAGAATTTCTTTCTAACACTTCTCAAACACGAAAATCTGAAACAGACTAATTACGATAAATCTGACCCCACCACATATAGAATTTGGCCTCAGTGTATGGAAAACACAAAATGAGATACCCTAGATCATTTGAGCTTCTCATACTGTACTCTGACACTAGCCTTCGTGACAAATTGATTTTTAATGCCCTAATTTTACCTGTAGTCCAGGAATGGTGGCAATCAGGGTGAGTCTCAGGTCCAGATTTTCCTTTGGAGCGAGTTTGCCCAGCTGTCTCCCAGAGATCCCTGTCCACAGCAGTCCACTGGGCTGGTTGTTTTGGAGGGTGAGGGTTAAATCCATGGTTCTTTCACTGAAACATAATAGAATACATATGTTCCAATGTTTCAAAATATTTCAATATCACTGAATGATGTGAAAAGAGATATTGAAAAATATTCATATTCTAAATTTTATATACTGTCAGACCTCATTATCTCGAAGTTGGTGGGACTATTTAAAAAACTTTGAGATATCCGAGTATTTGAGATATCAAGGATAAATTAGTGGTTGGGACTGAAAACTAACTTCGATTTATCCACTGTATTTGAGATATCAAAGTTCAAGATACTGAAATTCAACTGTTTTTGGATTGCTTTTTCTATACTGAATAATAATTTAACGCCAAACACTCCACATTCAAAATCATTATATCTGATGGGTAATTTGTTGACCATCCAGCCTCCTTAATTAAAGCAGGAAAAAATTGAGTGGAGTATTCATGATATATGATCCATAAATCAGCTATAATGACCAGGTTTCATGACCGATCATCTTTATACTGAGGTTGATTCCAGGAAACAAAGATGAAACAAGAATCGAAAATTATCAGATAACAAGAAATAACTTACCAGCAATTAGTTATCCTACAGATGATGTTGAAAGAGGACTCCAATACGACAGAATCTGGTGTTTCCTCAAGAGTTACTTTGATGTCTCCATATCCAGGAGCCTTTTGGAGTTTAAAAAACAAAGCACTGATATTAAAAATCTATTTTATCAATTTATGTAAACATTCCTCTATAAAAATTTGAGGTAAGAGTACATGCTTATAGACATAAGAAGTTTTTCTTTTTTCAACTTAAAAAGTTTGTAAAATGACCAAAAAATCACATTTTTTGTATTACAATTAAAATGGTATTACTTTTTTTTTTATGTTAAACGAAAGTTAACTTTGAAAAGTACAAGTATACACTTGGACTAACCTTTTGTTTAAACAAGAGGCCCATGGGCCACATCCCTCACCTGAGAAACAATAGGTATGTTAAATCAGCTTAATGGAGTCATAATACAAACTATCTGGACAATGTAAAATAATACAAGTAGATTCTGTATAAATAAAATCCATCTTTCCCCTGGATATTCTTATGTTTATAATCATTAGTCCCCTTTCTAACAGGATGATTTTATAGTCATATCACATGTTGAGTATTGCAGTTCTCAAAAAGATCCTTAACAATTGTTTATATATGGGATATAAACCTACATCAAACTCTGAACCTTCTTGTGGGCCCGAAGAATTGTCCTGGGGCCAAAGTCTGAACAATTATTAAGAATCATCTGGCTGATTAGTTTCTGAGAAGAAGATTTTTAAAGATTTACTCTACATATTCCTATGTAAAACCCATTGTGGCCCCACCATACCCTCGAGGGTGTCATTATTTTCACAACTTTGAATCTACACTACCTGAGGATGCTTCCACACAAGTTTCAGCTTTCCTGGCTGATTAGTTTCTGAGAAGAAGATTTTTAAAGATTTACTCTGTATATTCCTATGTAAAATGTGGACCCCCCATTGTGGCCCCACCCTACCCCCGGGGGTCATGATTTTCACAATTTTGAATCTACACTACCTGAGGATGCTTCCACACAAGTTTCAGCTTTCCTGGCTAAATGGTTCTTTAGAAGAGGATTTTTGAAAATTTCTCAAAATTTTTCATTAATTTCTAATTATCTCCCCTTGAAAAAGGGCATGGAGCTTAATTTTTACAACTTTAAATCCCCTTTGCCTAAGGATGATTTGTGCCAAGTTTGGTTGAAATTGGCCCAGTAGTTCTTGAGAAGATGTTAAAAATGTGAAAAGTTTATGGACAGATGGACGACAGACAAAATGTGATCAGAAAAGCTCACTTGAGCTTTCAGCTCAGGTGAGCTAAAAACAAGTTCAAGTCCCTATTGTTTTGTGCCCAATACACTTTCTATCCTAAATACACTACATGGTAACTAGCTGATCAAAGAAGGATTCTAACATAAGCCAAAATGCATATCTTTTTTTTAATTTATTCGAGTATCCCAGTTTAAATTGTTCTGGTGTTTCTTGTAGCATAAAAACATAATGGTCATTCCTCTACTACGAATGTCATGTGCATAATGCAATTGCTGTATTTCAGCTTGTGTACCACAGCTTTCCTATTCATGCCCAATCCATAAGGAAAATGGACAACTTTCTACATCTAAAATTAATTTTGAACTCAAAAAGCAACAATACTAATTTACATTGAAACCCCTTTTTCTTTACAAAATAGCCATGTAATCAATCAGCTATTAAACCTTTTAAAACAAACATTCAGAGAAAGTGCATTATATGCAGGTTTATTTTGTTGCATAATAGTTTAATAGAATTTCTCACATTTAAACCCTAATAGTGTTTCAATTACTGGAACCTGTGAAATGTAATTTCAGTGGCAATTTTTGTAGTATATTCACTTAGTGGAATTAGGTGTCAGATATTTGAAAGTGAATTTGCATGGAAATTGAAAGTTTTCTCTCAAAGGTCTAGTTACATTCTCAACACAACTTCCTTTTTTACAATATTTGTTAGAGGGATCTCTTATTCATGTCACAACATGCAGCATAAATATCATAGTTTTGTATTCCAGTACTTGTTTCAAATAATTTGCCAGTATTATGTTTTCAATATTCATTTACTTCAGCTTAACAGTTCACTTTCTGTAAATGAACTGGGAGGTAACAGTTTCAATTTGGACAAAAGATTATCTTGGGTTTTTTTTAAAACCAAACAGTATGTCACTTTCAAAAGAAAGGGTAATAAAAAGAGACATTTCATAATTACTTTTTAATTTACTTTTGACCTGAACAAAGAAGCAGAATGAGCTATAGCTGTGGACACGGTGGACATGCATGCATGGTGGGTACACTGTGAGAAAGGTTATAGTGATGTCACAATTGCAGTTTTGTCCAGGAATTGTGGGAAACAATTAACTTATGCTGACTGACTTTATTTGGTCATTTGACAGATCACCAGAAAAGGGTGTCAATAATACTTTGCTATGTAGTAAATAAAAAAATACCAAAAAAAATTGCTATGCTGTACACTCATAAATATGGAATTCGTGAATCTTATTTGAGTTGTGTCATTATATAGCTTTAATTTTGACAAATGAATGAAAAAATTATATGCAACAAAAAATGTGTGTTTTTTAAAAGGAGTTTATTCTAAAATTTATGGGATTGCAATGCAATAATGTGTTTGAAATATTCGACTTTGATCAGATAATTTGTTTATATATTAGAAGCAGTGAGGCCCCCATTCATCAGGAACACTTTACACAATGGACACATTTGCTGGACTACCATGTGCTCATGTGCTATGGTAAGAATAATAATATTTATTCATTCCATTGAGAGTTATCTCTCTTACTAGAGGGGGCAATGTACCTTAAAATGATTTTTTCCCCACAAAACCTGCAAGACTCTGAGAGCAATGGGTGTATTTCTAAGTACATTGAAACACATAGAACTCACCACTCTTTGTAGCTGACTGGTCTGTAGCCGCCCACGTTCCCCTAAGTTGGTCTTCCACACGATGTCGATTTTGCCGATGTCTGTCACTCCCTTCATGACCTTGTTCTGCTTTATGACTTCGGGTTTGGGAACCAAGCAGTAGAGATATTGACGGATGTCCATGGGGTTCAAGTAATTAACCTTGCCAAACACCATCTCCTTTCTGGTAGAAAGATAAATCTATTAGCAAATCAATCATTATATTGCACAATAATTCCCGTCTTAAAAAAAAGCAAGACATAAAAATGTCCAAGCATGATATTTTCAGAGCCTCCTCTACAAACTGATAAAGAATCAATTTGTTCCACTCTGATGCTGAGACCCAATTTCAATATATGTTATGACAGATCTTTGTAGCAATAAATGAATATCATTTGACAGGACATTGACACAAAACAGTGGCAGAAAAATTGACTTTCAAAACTTTCCTGGTAAAAGCAATTTTTCTCCTAGTAAAACTTAGACAGAGGGGAATAACTCTATCAATGAGTAGTGAGCTAATGGAACTTTATACTCTTAATAGCAAATTTTGAACCTTGTACAATACAATATCTGCTGAAAAATTCTACTTTGCCCCATTCCAAGCTAAATCATTGAAGTCTCTCTCTCTCTCTCTCTCTCTCTCCTATACTTACTGATCCTTGCCCTCAGTATTGTTGAGTGGTGTACACAGATACTGAGAGGAGGGTTCCAAACTGACGTGGTCCATGTATATTGGCCCTGGTGTTATATTCTGGATTTGGGCCTCCAGATAAACTTCATCGGACTGCATAGAGTAGAAACCACATGTTGTTAAAAAAGAGAATTAAAGAAAGTAAAGCATAGAGCAACTATGATTTTGTTTGTTTTCTAAATCAAGCACCTTACACCAATGGAATGACAGGAATAGGAGTTAAAAATGAGCTCTTTGTCTACAACTATCAGCTGATAAGTTTCCAGTAAAAGTACTGTATCAAACCAGTCTAGCAAGCAAATATACTTTAAAATTGTGATTATGACAGAAATCTGAACATGACTTTCATGGTTAACATTTTTATTCTCATTCATCCAGTCTTAAAGATTATTTTGCCCTACATCACAATCTCTCATAAAACAAGTAACTTTGAAAAAAAAAATGTAATAGACATAATGAAGGAATAAATGTCTTGTTTTGGGGATTTTCGGATGTGAATAAATCAAATGTTATCATGTTGTAATTTGCATATAAACCTTTGGGACTTCTGCATAAAATTACCATACAGGTACATTTATAACAATCAATTTATATTACCATATTATATCCTGAAATCCTGGCAGCTATTTCTTATATTTACATTAATTCCCTTTTCTGTTTTTGTATGATAGAAAATGCCGGTATATTTTTAAAAAATTTTTAATTATGTGTATATATTCAAATTTTGCCAGGCACAAACAGGCTATAGTTAACTTCAACTGATTGTTGAAATTATGTTATTTGGTTAAGGTTAAAAATTAAAAAAAAAATAAATATAAATTTCATGAAGGGTAACAAAAATCATAAGTTAATCAAGTGATAAACATAAAATTTATATTGTTGTTTTATCTCTCACAAAGACATTGCATTGGAAAATGTTAAAATATTGTTAGAAAGATATTTTTATAACTGTTTTTATTTGTATGGTTACCACTTCATGTATACTGTTCTTAATTTATAGCATTAATGATATACCGTATGTTAAATTACAACAAATAATTTATTGTCAGCAAATTAAGTGAAAAAAGTTTTATATACAAACGTTGACTGCTGCTAAGAGAAATAACTCTCACTGGGATAATAACTACCATAATATTCCTTAATAAAAATAATATATGCTAAAACTGTGTGCATTTCAATTATAATTCAGAGTTCCTGTTTAAATCCATTATGGGCATATTGGAAGTACATTTCCATATTATCTTGTGAAAGAATAGAAATTAACTTCAAAATTTGTAAAATATTAGTACATGTATCAATGTTGACCAATACAAGTTTGAGCTTCATAGAGTATATCTAAGGTAAAGTTTTTTTTAGCACAACAACAAATAATATCATTAATTAATTTATATGTTGTTATAACTTTTCACATAAGGCATATGGAAAATCAAACATATGGAAGATGCATGGCCTCCCCCTCCCTTTATCTTCTGTTGTAATCTGAGGAGTGGTGAAATGATTTGGCAAAAATCATAATACAAGTAAGGTTATAACAGTTTTGTTCTTATTGAAAGATGGCCTATTATAAAGCCATGTTTTTTCTTTCACTATAATCATCATTAACTTGAATATCTACCCCATAGAAAAGGTTATTGCAAAATAAGAATCACTGTCATTAAAAACAAAATTTTAAAAAGATATTCCGGTACAAAAAGTAGATCTATACAGACACTTCATCAGAAAATGTGTACATCAAGAATCTGTGTACTAACCTCATTATGCATGTACAACTTTACAGAGCATAAATAAAGAAATTAAGAATAAGTATGTTTTTTAAAACAAGCAATACACAATATGAACTTTAAAATAGACTTTATCAGTAATTCCCAGAGAGAGGATTGAGTGAGCAGATTGGATAAAGGGAAGGGGGTAGGATAAATAATTTTGGAAGCTCTAAATTTCACCAATTCTACAGAATTTCCCATGGAGGTTCCTTGTCACACAAAACAGGGGTAGAAAATCTTGAAATATAGTGTAATATATAAAAAAGAAATTACAAATACCATCATATATGCCAACAATCTGATACCACAAAGCTCACGTACGAAGTAGATTTTCCACATACACGTACTCTGCAGTCAAGATCAGACAAAAAGCGAAAGTTCACGACGAGAGAGATAGAAACATAGACAACTATATATGCATGAAAGATATGCAATGATGTGTATAGTAGCTCTAGATGTGAGAGGAGTAAGAAGTGCAGACTTACTACGTGGTCCTGATATGAAATCATAAAGAATTACCGACATGATATCTATGGTTATTACATGAGTGATTGTACTTGACTAGGAACAGGTATCCACACTCTCCAACAAAAAACAATAACAAAACATAATGCCTGAGTTAAGTATATATGTACATGTAGTATACTCTGGCTATCAATTTAAAATATAAGTTTTAACATCATTTTTGCTTATCCCTGCTTTTTTCTCTCTTTTTCTACTATATGTTCTAAGAATAAAAAAAAAAAAATAGCTGAAATAACTCAGGAAAATTGAAAAAAATTTGTGTTTTCTTTATCCCCCCCCCCCAAAAAAAATTTGAGGAGCAAAGTAGTGAACATGCTTCCTGCAATGTTTTGGTGTTACCTCTGCATTATAGAATTTTGTTTTCACATCCAGTGGCTTCAAGACCTGCAAACAACAAAATTTTTTTTAAAAAATAGGTTATCCTACTGAATAAATGCATAAGCTGCTGTTTTTTAAAGTGATAGTATCAGTTACATCACCCAAGAATCCCATGCACTCTGTACTAATGTTAGACAGATTTTTGCTTTTAAAATCATATTTTTTTATTCTAAAGACTGATTTATCTTTCTCCCCACCTGGAATTTGAAGAACTTTCTAAATGCCATCTTTTCATAATTGTTGGTTGTGTAACTAACAGCACAAACAAGTCTACAAAAAAAGATGTAATAAAATAACCCAGATCTTAGAAATTTTTATTTTTCAGTGGTTATTACGATGCAAATGATCAATCTTTGGACATAAAGCTGATATTCCTAGAAATGTCAATATGCATCTTTAAAAAAATTAGCATCAGAATTACGCATTAAGTACATTCTTCCATCGATGAGATTTTAAATCAATTTTTTTGTTTTGGGAGTCCTTTAATAACATGAGTCATGTTTTTGTTAAAAGATTTCTTAAAACAACAGAACTTATTCCAACAACCAAATGACAATGACAATGACAATTTCTTTATTCTCTGAACTGCATAAATTACAGTGTTGAGAAAAATCGCAAAAAAATTTGAACAATAATACATATACCGTAATACATACATTGCATGCATTGGAGTGACAATACAAAAGTGAAAAAAAAAAAAGGAAAAAAGTATGATTAGCAATTAACCTAGAGAGCTAACTCTCTCAATTATAACTTTAATGAATTTACACAGATTAATCAACCATTTTTTATTATTAGTATTAAAGAGTTGTTGAAATTTGTAAACATTTGGTTGTGTGTAGAAGTATGAAGGTATGTATAAAACTCTCTTATCTTTAATTGTTATATCTGTACAATGAAATAAAAAATGAAATTCATCTCCTATCTCAATACAGTTATATATGGTACATATACGGTTTTCACGAGGTATATCGTACCATCTACCTCGTTCTATAGGCAATTTAGCATTACTTGTTCTAAAAGTACAAAAAGATTTCTGATATTTGGAAGGCAGATCTAATAAGTATTTTTCCAAGGATAATGTGGTTTTAAAATTCTATAATTAATACCTTTTGATGAATTATACATTTCACCAAAAGAACTTGATTCAACGAAATAGACAGATGTGTAGACTAATTAGTTAAGTAAAGGACTATATATGATAAGGGCCTAAAATGGCCCCCTAAAATGAACATCATCATTTTACTATCATTCTTTGTTTTCTTAGTACAGATATGTATGTGGTGTGTTTACATAATATTCATTTTGGTTCAAGTGCCCACAATTTAGAAATATGACATTGTAAAGACAACCTTTTCCCGCCATTTTTGCATTTTTAGCGTAAAACAGCTTGTTTTCAAGCAGTTTTTCCTTCCGAAAACATAGAGCGCATTCTTGAACAAATAAAATATTTTAATCAGAGATGTATCTAGCCAAGGCTAATAAGTGACAAAAAATTTTTCCTTGTTCAAGCATGCGCTCTATATTTCCCATTCGTAAATAGATAAGAAAAATGTCAATTTTTGGCTGATTTTGATTGATTTATAGAAATGACGTCACTTCTGACGTCATATACTGCCAGTGAGTGCAAATAAATCAAATTAATAGATGAAAAATATATTTTATATCAACTCTTCTAAAAAATTAGTTAACGTTTTATTGTACCCGAAACACTTAAAAAATGGCGAATTATGGGGGCCAAATTTAACTCTTATCATATATAGTTCTTTGCCTACAAGAGTAAAGTTAATTACATGTGGGTGCCAAGCTCTTTGACCTCGTGGTGTATGACATCATCGATACTCTGATCTGGTCCTAACTCGTCTGTTGCCGGTACGTCTGCTCCTGACAACATCAGTCTCTGGGATGTCGTCTGCAGGTCAATCTGGGGAGAGAAAAAAAAAGCCCAACATCTGCAAAATGTCATTGCCCATTTCATTAATTATTTCAAAATCAAATCATCGCTATCTAATCATGTTCAAGAATATCCTGTGAAATCAATAAAACCTGTTCAACAGCAAATGTCAAAGTTGTAAACTTTTATTTTTCTGATAAATGATCATTTATAATTCATAGAATTGCAATTTTTCCTGCTATCTGCATTTTGGCCAAGGATCTAAAAAAAAAATGATTCCAATACGCCCACCAGGGTGAGCTTGGGTGGTACACAACGCCTTGCTAATGCAATGTAATGAGATCAAGATTTTCCAGGTCTTTTGGTTCAGAGTGCCTTAAAACATTGCATCTCTGCAAGTAAGGAGTATGTAAGGTGGTTTTTAGGGATGGTAGTGCATGGAATACTTTGTTGACAACAGAACTCTTTATCAAACACAGAAATCGCAGGAAAACTCTTCAACAGAGAAACATGTATGACATCACTATTGTGCACTCAATTGCCTGACCCATCGTAAAACTGCAATTTACATACCACATGTATGTTTACAAACTTTGAGGTAAATTGGTACATTTCAGTGACATTTAGTACATTAAGGTAAGATCATGGACCAATATTGAATAACAAACTTAACATACACTTAAGGGAAGGGAAGGGAAGGAAAGGGAAGCTAGAGAAGAGGGGTGGGGGTCAGAAGTCCGTAAAGTTTATATGATATGACATTAATTGATTGTGTAAATTTTAGATATGGGACATAACATTATTGTCAATTGAATTTGCTTCCTCTTATAATTAAACAATAGAAATATAGTTATGGTGTAATAAAATACTAAAGTGCTTGATAATCAAATTTAAATTAACAGTTTGAGAGAGAGGAATCTTCATGGAAACTATGTGAAACTTTTGATCTCGCTCCTTGGGGAAGCATAGTGGTAACTCTATATATTATATAATAAGTGTACCATTAGTATTTAAGTTTGAGGGGGAGGAATCTTGATGAAAACTGTGTGAAACTTTTGATCTTAATGCCCCTTATGGGAGCATACTGGTATATAAACAATGTACACGTATTACATAGCGTACCATTATCAGTATATCTATTACAAAGTAATTTGAACAACATTTCATTTATAAAAAAAAATCATGAAATTTTAATGGTGTATTCTATTCTGTTTGTTGTTGCTTCACAGATCAGCAATACAAGTTGTAAAATTCCTATTTATAGACAAGATGTGGATTGGTTGAAGATTTTTTAAGGTTTTGATAATATCAGAATCATTGAACTGGGAATCAGGTGCTCTTATTCCAGTTTACACACAATAAGCTTGACTCTGCTGGATGCTAGTGCTGTATGATTTACACCGCAGTCCTTTGAAAAAAATTAAAATCCAACCAGAGCTCTATATTAAATGCTAGGGACAAAAAACCCATCATGCATAAGGTATGACTTTTGCTGACAATGATTCTCTTATTAAAAATGCAGAAGCAGATCAATAGGTGTTCGGAAGGTATGAAGCGAGATAAAAACCTTTTCCTGAATAGATATGTCGATAGAAGCCAACTGGTGTATGGCAAAAATAAGATCGGTTGTGACATTTAGAAATATCAATGGCTGGCAGATTTTCCTGATGTATCTCCATGCAGCACTAGATATATTTATAAATGATATTTCTAACCTTCTTGATAATTAATGGCATAGTTTGTCAATTAGCCAGCTGCATTTTGCTAATACTTCTTGGGATTCTGTCTTTACTCTTGTTATTTAAAAGATCAAGTATGATTTAGAAATTTCCTTTAATCTTTTTATTGCCAATAGGGAAAAAGGAAGAACTGACTGCAACTACTTCAAAAACCACTTTATAATTCAAATGTATATCTTTGTGTGGCCTTGAGCCCATGACTCAAAATCTGCACCAAATAACTACATGCTGGTACTGTACCAAGTAATTCAGATGTATTGTCTTTCATCACTTTCATCAAATTAAAATCTTATCTCAAAGAGAGAGAGAGAGAGAGAGAGAGAGAGAGAGAGAGAGAGAGAGAGAGAGAGAGAACTAGACACAATTTCCAATTATTACCAAATGAATAAGCAAGCCAACAAGTGTTCAATAAACAATCAGGTGAAATGATGACCTCTTATAATAAGTGATTACTTGTGTAGTTCTGGGTTTACTATGGCAATATAAACCATTGCAGCACCAATAAACCACTATCATCCTTGGAGGTTTTCCTATCAATTGTTGTTGATCTGCTTTTTCCCATCACTTTCACCAGTACATGTAGCCATACACAGAGACAGGGGGCACAGCAGGACAGTGCACTGGATGCAGCCAGCTGCACTGGCTCAGGGTTGCGTTTTATGATGCTTAAGATCCCCATACAAAGTGCTTGTCAATGGCAGTGACTTAGATCACCCTCCAGTATAAAGACAGATAAGATTATAACCCTCCCAATCCACTCCTCTCAGCAGCATGCATTAGATACTTCGCAGTGGATGTAACAAAAAACTTGCCCATTCACTACTACAAGAAAACTTTTTTTCTCTTCCCCATCTTCATAATTTTACTGAAACGTAGAACAGTGCAAGCATTACAGAGAGCTTTCAAGCATAATCGCACAGCAGGGAAAAACAACTCATGTTAAATTATATGGATTACGAGCCTCCCTTCTACAAAAACAATGATCATTCTTTAAGAACTGACAGATCCATGCTTTTTGTGCTTTTCGCAGGTGACACCATCTTGGTCTGTTAGTTACAAATTAACAGCTTTCTGGCATATTGCTCCTTTTCATATCTCTGTAATATATAGGGCAAAAAAATGTCTCTCGCAGTATTTTCACTGTGCAAGTGTATTGCAAACTTTGGATAAGAAGAGGGCATATGTTTCATATTAAGTGAAGATGGTTGGTTATACCTTTAAAGTGATGTCTCGGCACTGCTGTGTACTGTCATTGTGAACACTGATGTAGCTGGAAAACGTCTCACCAAGGAAAATGTTCCTGTACAAATAAACAAAAGGTAAGAGTAAATATCTGAATGCTAGAT
This sequence comes from Magallana gigas, assembly GCF_963853765.1. NCBI lineage: Eukaryota > Metazoa > Mollusca > Bivalvia > Ostreida > Ostreidae > Magallana > Magallana gigas. The sequence goes on along the minus strand of NC_088859.1, from coordinate 13,905,361 downwards.
TTTTATAAAAGAATAATTTAATGAAATTTTGAGCATCTTGAAATCTAAACAAAAAATATTGCTCAAACTTTAAACCTTAGCTACAGCAACACATTTTTTTTCAAAAGAAAATATCTAGAATGTCTGAAATTTTTCACTTCAACATTCTTAAATTCTTTTCATTTACAAAATGTTTTACATAATTATTCTGACATTTCATACAATGAATAATCATATTACTCCAAAAATTGTTTCAAAGTAACTTAATAATCTGTAGCACTTTGGTTTCCATCTCTACAGAATTCTTTATTCCATGTTCAGATAATTCTGGTTTTAATCAATAATACCTAATTATTAATTATATTAGAGTTTACCCAAAATTTTGTGGCAAAGTTAATAAATCTCCAAGCCCAAAATAAGGAACCCCACTGGGCTGTGCAATATCCGATTCCTGAATTCCATGGAGTAGTTCCCCTTGAAGATCTCTAGTGTCACTAATTAGGGGGTGGTACGGCATAAGAGAGGGCTTGGTGAGCCTCATCACTAAAATCAGAGGATGCAAATTCATACTGCATTAACACATCAAAACAAAATTTAAAGAAAATTGATTAAAATATTGTCACTGTTATACGACAACTGACCATGGACAACATAGCTAACCTGGTTAGATGTTTAAATTCTTCAAATAATTGAATCAATTTTTGCTAGATCTTATAATTAAGTAAAAGAGGGAAAATAAGACAATAAAAATCTTAGCAAGTAGATATAGTTATAAATTGTCCGGCTCATCCACAAAGTATTATGACTACTATTTAGGCATAGTACATGCACAATATATCATGAGTATTTCCATCTATAATTGCTTATATCAGTACAGTCATAATTCAATGCAGTTGTTTGATCTTGAACTCCATGTACAAAGTATGTGAGAGAGAGAGAGAGAGAGAGAGAGAGAGAGAGAGAGATATGTTTATTTTGAAATAAAACTCCAAGGCAAGTTGTTGAAAAATAAATGAAAAAAAAAACCAAACTTCTCTCACTCTACAAAAATTTGGAATGCGTGACAATCATTAAATGAACACCTGCTTTAGATGAACACAATCTTTGCTTTCAAATGTTTTTTAGTGTACATGTATATGCAAGATCGTTAAAAAATTTCAACATTTATTAATCATTCAACTTCAAGCAGAATGCAAATCTGCCAAAAAAAAAATAAAAATTGAGTCATCACTCCTAAAAAGTGAAGATTTACCTAATGTTACAGATATCTGATGATATCACTTCAACATTTAACAAAATCTATGAGTGCAATCAACAGATACAAGTTTGAACCAGGTTTAGGGGAGAGAAAACTGCGTTTCGGAGCCTCGGGTAAATATCATGCATAGATGTTTATGCTTGATGTCATCAGTGTTGTGGGAGGGAGATCCATTTCAGATGTCTGCCACGATGATTTGCTGGCAGATTTGTAACAAAATGACAAAGAACATACTCTAATGCTACCACAAGAACCACAGCTAGAGTACTGGGGCACATGCAAGTACTAAACTGACAAGTAGATCCATAATTTATCACACATTTCTGGTGAATTCTCTTCATTTTTTTTAAATATGTGATAGCCATAAAAAATGAAGGAAAAGATTCTTCACAATTCAGTCGGCATTGGTGGATAACACTAATAGCAAATTTGCCCTAGCTGTCAAAGAGAAACATTAAACTAATTATGCTGCTATGATCAACTCTTAGCTCATTTTGGAACTGCACCACCCAAAAATATGAGAGCAGAGTTTGGAACACAATGAGTATACAAGCTCAACATACTGAAACACTAAACAGTAACTCTGCAAACAGCGGTGCTAAAAGAGGCACCTTATGACAGTAATGACATTCATCAGGATATTTAATAAATTGATTGTGATATGTAAATGCATATTGCGTGCAACGGACAATAAACCTCATATCTGTATCCACTGAATTCCCACATGGTTTCCTTCCTCGGCTTTTCAGCGAGGTTACTTAGGAAAAGGCTGGATTCAGATTCAATCAGGAGGGTGATAAATATTGAATATTATTTTTGATTTTTGCTCCTATCCATGCTACAGTTTCAATAATAGACTAGCCCCACTGGGAGTTTGTTTGTTAATTGGGAACTGATGTTTATACAAATATTGGCTGCCAATATGGCTTGATGTTCCTTGTATGGAAACAGTAGAGCAGAATTTGTACACTGTTTTAATTCACTTATACTGGTACATTATCTGGTCATTTGTTAATTTATTAAAATACTAAGGTCATAAACATTAAACTGTGATGACTTCAAACCATTTAGTTGATCTTGTTTTAGCAAACTCAATCTTGGAAAATGTACATCCTTTTCCTCAAGATTGTTACATGCATTTTCATGTTTATCACCAACTTTAATAATTTTGATGCATTCTGACCCCCAAAAAACAAAAATGTGAATGCAGTGTCTTAGCATCCAATGATGGTACAAGGCTTAAGCCTTAAGGTGCTTCACTACACCTTGAAAAATTTCTCAAATCAGTAGAAAATTACTTGATTATGATAGAAAGCATGATGGATAAGAAGTATATATGTCAAATAGGTGACAAAATGTGCAAATTTTAGATAAAAAATGATATTTTCAAAAATTTCATTCAGTTAACATAAACAAAAGCCTCAGGTGGATTCGAACTCATGACCTGCGATTCACAAGCCCCTGATACTTTAACCACTGCGCTATGATGATATACATCTGAATCGATTGATAAAAACAGTTTAACAAAACATTTAAATCTCCATCTTGTGACGTAGTGTCTTAAAAAGTATAAGTCTCGGTGTAGTGAAGTACCTTAAGTTAAATAAGTCCTACAAATTGGAATGCAATAATCTTTTAGTGGACTAGATGGTCGTGACCATTTTAGAATATGGATACCCTTTTTACAAAAACCTTGGACTTTCTGTAGTTGTGTCAAATAGTAATGTGATGTAAGTCTATTTCATTGTTGGCCATTTTTTGAAATCAACAAGATTTGTCCAACTCTTACCCTTTGCCTAAAAATCTGTGCATTTTTCACTTCAAGCTGCTTGGTCCAATTTTATATCAAATTTTGTGATCGCTTTTAAAAGATGCTTATGCTAAGTACAATATGTGTATAATGAAAGGCACTGCAGTAGTTTTCCCAGTTTTCCCATATTTCAATGAAAAAATGATGTACAAATTTTGTTTTAAAAATAAACATCACAAATGGGTACCACGGTTTTTTTTTGTGCATCATATCAGAATTCGCCCCTGAAGTAGACACAGCTAAAGTTGTATTACGACTTTGACATCGCTACTAATAAGGGTAATCATGTTTTTGGCAAATCAAAATTAAACCTATATACACACTTTGCTAACTAATATTTCGTAAGTTTGCTTTGTTTACAATCAATGCATAACATGCAGATTAAATAAAACTAATCAATTGGGGGACGAAACCAAACGGTTTCTTTTTCTAAACATACCCATAATGCAGTTTGGTTTGTTTTTTTGTTTGCCAATGAAGAAAATATTTTATTTACTTTGAATATTTCTAACTTTGAAAGGAGACCAATTCTGCTGGTGTAAATAGGCAAAAGTCTATATCTTTCTAAGATAATTGGTTTGTATGGAAAATTATTTGATGCTGTATCATAGTAAAACAATGGGACCATGCAGCTTTCAAATCAGCCTCATTTTCAGTTTTGTTTACAAAAGGCTCAATATTGATCTCCTCAAGAAGATATAAAATGTTCAAATTTCGAAGCTTAAATACCTGTATATGTAATTTTTTTAAGTTAAATATTTCCAACTTCAAATCAGAGACCTAGCAGCTAAACTTGTTTAGCAGCCATTCAATAAACCCAAATATCTACGACCTAGCATCAACTATATAGCTGCTACGATCTTGAAAGCATGCAACCCTGATTGGTAATTTGTTGACCCTGCACCCAGCCTCCTTAGAAAGACTTTTTAATCTTGGAAGTAGGAGTGGGTGTCTAAGAGAGACATTTTCTCTCTCTCTCTCTCTCTCTCTCTCTCTCTCTCTCTCTCTCTCTCTCTCTCTCTCTCGTGCCAAGCCTGGTTGACCATTTGTCCTGGATATCTGGCAGTGTAAAGTCATTATTGGGGTCAGTGGTGTGATGTCTAGCTCAGCCATGTTTTGGTTTGTCTAGACCTTGCCAAATTGCATTACATGAACTGAGTTGGTGGGACAATAACATTATTTGACAACCAACCTGTTATCTCCTCAGCCAGGCTAATGTGCAGGAGTATTATCCAAATTAGAGAACTCGATAGTCTTATCCTTACAACAGTCAGAGGACTTAAGAAAAAAATATTACTGTAGTTTATGAGGAAGTGGGAATTAAATGAAATATATCCAGCACTTTAACTTGTACACTGTTGAAATCAATTCCTTCATCAAAGCTCATTATTGGTCAGAAGAATTCGTACCCTAAAGTTTTGCTATCTAAAGTTCGAACTGCAATATTTTTTCAAAATACTGTGATAATCTTTTCAGCCCAGGACAGAAGATAATTCTAGTCTTCGTTTTTTTTTTCTGCAAACCAAGTCCAAAAAATCAATTGAATATAAAAGACACGACATATAATTATATAGAGACATAGCACTCAAAGAGACAAGAAAATTGTCAAGAAGCTAACCACATAGCCCTAAGCTGCAGTAATGCTATAAGACAATAGCCATGTTTTGGCATCAGTTTTATCGCAGTTATGATACTGCAAAAAATAAATCAAAATTGCAGGAGATGGAAACTATCGCTGATGATCTTTATACAGCAAATGAGTATGTTAGCTTTTTGGGGGTGGTAATTTTAAATGATCTTGAAAATATCAGTACCACTTCACTTTAGTATAGTCTAACCTCAAATCAAACACTGGCAGTAGTTATTACAGCAAAACTTGAATATAATGAACATGATTATTACAGCGAATTTATGAATGTCCCGGCAAAGTTCTTATACGCGTCTATAGATAGAAAACTGTCACACATAATGAACATGGCTACTGTATAACAAATTTACAAGCTTAACAAAGTGATTTTAAGACTTCCAGTGGCCAAATTTTAACGTACCGTATTTCATCATTTCTATAATGAATATTTGAAGACACAAAAAATTTTAGGAGGCATAAGTACAACTAAAATACTCGAATCAAATATTTTGAGAAAATGTTAAAAAAGTAGTGAAAAGGTTATATTTATTGACATTTTGTTGCAATGGCTGTGATTTTGATTTTATAACCTTTCGATAGTTTACAGTAATCTATAAATTTATTCTACAACAAATTAACTAAAAGATTTCTTACGATTTCTCTATACTGTTATAACAAAGTTTTTTTTTATGGCCCTTGAAATTTGCTATAAATGAGGATTTCTACACAGATTAATCTGAGATTCATTTAAACAAATATTTAAGTATTCATATAGACACTTGCCAAATTTGAGACCAGAAGGTAAAATCTCTTGTAAATGGCAAATTTTAGTACATGTATCATGCATGTCTGGCACAGCATTTGGTGTTTTTCTTCTGAAATTCAACTACTGACATATAAGAGTGGTGTAATTAGTCTCATATTCCTCAATTATTAGTCAAACTGCTTAACTTTAAAACTCTCTATCCATGTTTTCAAGAGTCAAATTTAAAGCTGTGATCATTGACAAAAAGTCAACTTTGTTTTGTAGTAGAGTAATGTATTTTGGACAACAACAAACAAACAAAACCCAGAAAATGCCAAAAAGTGAGAGTAATTTATAGCAAAATAAATACTAGTTGACCACCACCTTATTCTACATAAAAAAAATGAGGTTCTCTCCCCTTCTTTTAGACCCTCATTTCCACCTAGAAAAATAGCTAGCTCAGTGAGTACACTGATCTAAGTTTCAGAGTACATGTGCTGGCACTTTATTCTGACATCATTTATGGAGTGCAAATAAATTTAGCGAACTAGGCTATCAAACATTATAGACAATCAAATCTAAATGAGGGTTGCTGTGGGTAAGAACAGTGTGGTAATCCCAATATGTGTCCAAGGAAGTATACTATAAAAGTTTTCAATTAATCAATAAATGAATTAAACATGATCACGGTTAATTGAATTCATCCTACTTTGAAAACCTTGGAGCTAAATTCCAAAGGATTTTAATATTCAATACTAATTCACTTTGCTGATAATAAAATGTGTGCCACCATTAGAGGCCCTTAATAAAGAATTCCAGCTTGATTCTCTACCACAGAACGCCTACTCAATGATGTCATCTTTACACTCGGAAACGTTGCAGGGGGAAAAAAAAGTTTGAAGACGACAGCACCATGGGACTGAAATGGTTTCAAAATTTCAGAAAGCATGCAATCTCTAATACACAGCGGTGCAGTAGACATGAAATCAATGTGACAAAAGCACCATTCCATTGCCAAAGATTAAGGAAAAACTGGCACTAGGTGTCTGGATGTTCAAGCAGGCATTAGAAAAGAAACATTAAGTCACAAAGTATGCTTTTGTTTAGATAAAACAACAAAGTATTTAAAGTCTTTTTGTTTGGTTAATGTTCAACAATAAAAAATAACCCCTACCACCCCCCCCCCCCCCAATGTGTATTAAATATAGAATATCACACTGTTATTTTTTTTGGGGGGGGGGCCTAAAAAAATAAGCGAAACAGTTGAAAATCAAATAAAATATGAAACTTAAAATAATATATGTATACAACTCTGATCTCAGTAAATCATCTTAAGGGACTTTGTATAATGTTTTACTCTTTCTAGGGATCAAAAGGCAAAGTAAGATTAACAATGATTTAGTTAGGTCAAATCAGGACAAACATAAGGTACCTCTCATTTCTTTTAAAGACACTATGACTGTATGGATTAACCAGTGTTTGACATCCACTGTATTGTTTATTGGTCAAACTTTCTCAAGTAAACCTTTTGGAACCTTAAACCCTCGACTAAACAATGGAGGTTTGATACACATCTACAAGCTGTTACATGTAGAAGTATCATCTTAGGTCAACTAGAACTGGGTCTGATCGGGATAACAATAAGAATCTTTCAGAGGGGAAAATAACAAAAAAAATTTTACCTCTTGAAGGTAAAAAAACACATTCATTTGCATTTTTGAAGGACAAGAACCCTAAAATACTTCTAACAACAAAATCTATAGGATTTTTATAATTCAATGTGATCCATTGTTAAGACTTTACCATAAAGATATCATGGCTGCAAAACAACCATTCCATTAGACATGCTATTAGTTTTGCAGCCCTGGCTAAGAGTTTTGATGTCAGGTTATTAATCCATCCCTTCCTATCACAACACAATAGTCAGGTTGCAAAGCCCAGTCCATTTCCATTTAATCAGCCGGTCAAAATCATTATTAAGTTTGGAACTGACAGACTGACAAATAGACTAGCCGGTTAAAAGTGTAAGTCTTTAAGCAGGGATATGACAACCATCTACTATTCCACACACACGGAAAGAAATCAATTTCCACGAGTGCTCATTATCATCATGCTTCGAAATCGCATTCAATTTTGATCAATTAGAGAAAGTAAAGGGCTATGAGGTGTATCTGCTGTAAGTTTATACATCTGCAGAAATGTGGCTAGAACATGAGACTGCACAGCTCTGCTCGTCGTTAGGTAAGTGAGGATTTTCTTTGATGCTCCGAACGAAGGCAGTGTTCATACTAGCCTCTTGTGAACATGATTTTTCTAAGAGAAAAAACCTGTTAGCACATGTAGGTTTTTCTTTTTTTAAGTATATCTATCACTAAAAAAAAACAATAAGAGTAAATAAGATGCTAGCAAATGTTGTTTTATTTTGAGGCATAAGTGACTATATTAATGTATTATTTCAGCATAATAATATCACAACTTCAAATGCTTCCGTTGAGATTTTTAATAGGGTCTAGCTTATGTGGTGTAAAATAATGGTTAATTAATTATTATATATTATTGGAAATGATCTAAAACTTAATTAACTGTTTGAAATGAATTAGTTTAAAGTCATTTAGAAATAACAGCAAGAGCTGAAATACGTGAAAAATAATAATAATGTGAAAAATGTCCATCTTGAACAACCATTTCAAAATACTCTTGCTTTTGTTTTGATAGAACTGTGAATATTGATCTGGGGATACTAATAATATCCCGATTAACACCGATCTATACTCTCCATTCTTAAATCTAAGATACACAATTTCTCCAAAACTTAGATCAAAGATAGTTTTCATCACATTAGTTTTTTTTTATTTTATTGATTGGATGGTATCTCCTTTTTCTCTTTCTCTCATCACCTTTATGTATTGACACTTAGCGTAAAAAAAATCTCATTAAAACAACACGAATGGGGAAAAATGGATTTACACATCTTTTATTGATGAGAAGGTAGAATATTTTGAAAAATATGGGGCATATAGGAGGTTCCTTCATCATAAAAAATGTAATAATTAAGATGCCAACATTGTTTACATTCTGTTTCTGACTGCAAATTAAAATATTTTCAAAGTAATGGGGCAAAAATAATCCATTATTTTTTTTGGTAGCAAGTGTCTGTTAAACATACCATCTTTAAATATGCTGTCATGGCTGGTTTTAATGTGGAATCTTTCTAACTTGTCTGTTTCATGAGAGGTTGGCATGTTGTGACCTTTGACCTTAGAAATTGATGCTGACATTGTGACACTGACTTATTTAAATACATACATTCAAAGTCTTCAAAAACTTACAACTAGCTGTTTTGAGTGTTGTATGTTGCATGTGTATGGCGAGGCCATATAGGGTGTACCAGTATACATATATGCATCCCTCCCTGACAATCATTGAACTGTTCCTATATCCATACTGGCCAAAGATCAAGTCTAGCCAAGTACCATATCTTGCCACCATTGATATAGTAGCCAAACAATGCTCTGGTGAAAAAAGTTACTTGGCAAAAATTGATCTTACTCTAGGAACTCAAAATTTTAGAGGGATTAAGTCTGAATTAAGGGGGTCATTCATCTTTACAATCGTGTCTATTTCATTAATAAAGAGACAATTGCATTATTTTAAAAATTCTGATGAAATTGTCTGTAGGTTATGGCAAAATATTATGTACCAGTATTATACAATCCAGAAGCATAAAAGTAGAAGCAGTTGGTCAAGAAAAGTTTTTCAAATTAACTGCTGCCAAGACTTTCTCATAAATACTAGCTCAATTTTTACATTGTGTATTCCTTAGGTTTTGGTGTACATGACATAAAAATGAAATTTATCTACATACTGCAGTGTAATGGTATGTTTTTAAAAATTGTATTATTTCTTTTAAATGCAGGCATGATCCATTTCTTTCATACAATTCATTTGTCATACATTCAAACATGTGCATCTGTAAATAAGAACTACATGTATTAATTTGCTTTGATCAACATGAAAATGTAGCTGAACCAAATTGAATTATGTCTACCTGTGACAAATGCCATGTGTTATAATATATGTTCCTGGCATCTCACAGTTCCAATATGTCCAATGTGTCAAAATTTGAAAAACATTGAATTTCTTTTTACATGTACAAAATTTGGGGGGGGGGGGTCTGAAAACTCCAGAGATAATTCAAACAGATGATCAAAGATTTTGTTTCGGACAAGCAGATAGTTTAAGTTATTGACTTACATAACATAATAAAAAGTCCTCAAGGATTAAAAGACTACTGAAGAGTTGTTAACTTCAGACAGCATTGACAATCAAAGGACCTAACCTGTAAAATGCACGACCCTCAGATTACTGGATAAATGTTGCATGAGCTTAATGAATGCAATTTAAATTTAAGATTCTCAGTCTTCATGCTCTTACTCGTATAAACCCACATGAACTCTGGGTCACTGTGAGGTGAAGGTCACAAGATATTCATTTATTTTAAATAGCCAACTGTTTTAATGACTGCTTTTAATTTCATTTTGACAAAATTTCGGTAAAAATGAATAAATTATAAAACCCAACTCAATACTAAAAATTCCTTATATTACGCAAGTACTTATTTCTGCGATCCTGCTGTTTTATATCAAATCACAAGAATATAAAATAGCGAACACAGAACTTTTTCCTGTATTTCTTATTGATCTCATACTCTGAATAAATATTTGTGAAGATTGCTTCTCGCGATTTAACGCAGATATTAATTCCTCGCATTTAAATAGGAATCTACAGTAAAAGTTTCCTTTAAATCTTATATCTAACATTGACTTGTGCACATTTTCACAAATACAGGTGATATTTACATCAAGAATTAGTTGAGGAATCTTATCTGAACTATATCTTGTAACATCCAAGTCAAGGAAAAACATGACATTGATTAGGTCCCAGATCAAGTTCACATGACTTTAAAGTCAATATTCCTGTAGGGGGAAATACTGGGTTAAGAAGATGTAATGGCATCTTGCATAGGATGATAATGTAATTTAATCTGCTATTCGTAATCGTTCCCAATTCATACAATTGTGTGTATAAATGAGTCATATGAAGTCAATTACACCGATATTTTCCAACCCCTCCTAACAAGTTTCAACTAAATTGGTTTAGTTTTTTCTGGCCTTTTTTCCACAATACTCAATTACGCCATGTTTGTGATTTCAATTATCACACCCTCAAGACTACCACATATGATAAATGCATTGCCCCATTCACAACACACACAAAGAAACAATTTTGGGTTCCAAAATCAGAAATGCAGGAGAGCAGAGTGTGTAATAAGCACTGTACAATACACAATAGAAGAGGGTTTAATATATTTATCTCCCGGTTTCTAAAAATGTTCTCTGTAATTGAATTGGAGTTTTATTGTCCAATGGAGCTTTAACATTCATTAAAATAAAATCAGGCCTTGTTGGTCGTGAATTCATGTTTACGCTACATAGTAAGTAAATACTTTTAATGGAAATGGCTTTAGAACTCTGAAAAGAAATGTCTACTAATATTTACTTGTTTCTTATTCCACTCAGCATTTTTGAAAAACTTGGTTGATATATACCCTGAAAGGAAAGCTATTGAAATGGGAACAATCAGCTTTACATATATTTTTCTGTCTTGAAGCCTTTAAATAAATAATCCTGTCACTGCCGATTCCAGTCACAACTTTAGAGGAAAAAAAAAATCAACTACCGAAGGTATATAGATATAATCAATGTATAAATTTTTCCTTTGAGATATTTTAGCTACCGGTAGTATATTGGACGGGTTCTAGATACAGGATAGAACTTTGTGAAAGCATTTGTTGTGTTTGAGGTGAAATGGATTTAGTGCGGAAAGGATTAATTAATAAAAGCGGGATTTACACAGTAGCAATTTAAATCAATTTGGTAAGTGTATCAAGTTTATTGATGATATTCGATGACCAGTCTTCAGAGATCATATTTAGACAAAGTAATTCACTTAGCTGAGGATTCTTTATAGGCCACAATTCAAACAATTCTGATGTGTTTATTCTAGCAATGCTTGTGTTTATATAATGACAAATTAGAGTTGTCTTTCTTTAAACTCTGACAAGCAGCAAATTTGACAGTTTTTGCATTCGTTATTCTTTGAATGAACAAATGTCACCTTCTCTAAAGCTTAAAATTGTATCAAGTCTGATTTATTAAATCAATCAAATCATCTTTTAATTTTTATGCCCTCCAGCAAATCATGATGAAAGGACCAAATAATTAGTCATTGGTTATACAGGACCATCCATTACAACTTCAGCATGCGGAGAATACATGCAGCTTCGTATTTTGATAAATATTTTTTATGCATGAATGTTAACTATTTGATCAACAAACAGACCCTTGAAATCATTTGATATGTTCAATCTTAATCTTGTATCAACTGGCAATAATTACAGACAAAAACAGGCATGCAGGATGAGACGATTTGCATGCAACTAAGACATTAAACGGTTTTGAAAAGTACACCAACACTCCCCTTAATGTCTCTGACAAACAGACCTCTTAGTCAATATGTATAAACTGATCATTCACTCTTGGCAAACTTTTGGATTCAGAATTCATTTCAAATTCACTGAATTTAATTTTTGAAATATGGCTGTGAGGACCATTGATTATTGGGTTGTATCAGGATGGGGATTCTAAAGAGACATGGTTTGAATAATGAACTTATCTGGAAATCCATCCATCTGTTTTCCACAGCAATTATTTTATTATAAAATGTAAATTACAAGAACAAAAAATTGTACCATTTGACTTCTGTGAATAAATGATGTTTTTTTTTAAACAGGGATGGAAAAAAAGCAATTTCAACAAATGTATTAATAAATTATTCACTTTTCATTACTTGATTTTTTTGCATGGTTGGTAAACAAAATTAAGTTATTGAATATTTTTTCCCTTTTGTATTTCAGGTATATTGGAGCATGACA